>NC_137827.1:31746070-32013570 GCF_963921795.1 Nannobrachium achirus | reverse complement strand
TGATTAAACAGCAAGGAGACCTCGTAAGAAACCGGGGAGAAACAGCAAGAGACAAGAGACTGCAGGCCGGGTTCAGAGAACGATAAGTAGGCCTGCATAAATACACAGATTTAACGCGGGAGAGAGAGAGAGAGAGAGAGAGGGATGCATTAGACAGGAAAGGCAGCAAGATAGATAGAGAAAAGCGTATTACAAAGTAGTCAGGGACAGACAGAGGACATGGACAGAGTGAATATGCACCCATGCATGTACAGTATATGCACGTGCTCACACGCGAAAGCACGCATGCACACACACACACACACACACCCATGACCTGATATTGTGCAGAGCCAAGCAGAGGTCACTCTGTCTAGTATATTTAGCCTTTGGTTTGATATCATACTGTAGACCAGACCAAAGGCCATAATGCTGGACACTTTCAGCCAGTGTTAAGCAGTGACCATCAGTACTGTATTTATATTTCATCATATGATGGTGTTGCACATCAACAATAGCCTATCTACAAGCTCCCAACGCTTCATGGATGTAACGCGTTGTGAGCTTGGGGATCCGATATGTTCTGTGTGTGACACCATACGGGATTGTAAATGAAGCATTACAACGTTGTGGAGAAAAATCGCAGTGGTCTGAATTGCTGCTTAAAGGCAGTGCAAAATAGATAGGGAAACCTTTTTTGGCAACAGTGAATGGTGTTTAATCACATAGGGTGAACCTCATGACGATTGAATATATTTTTGGCCCTGTGGCTCATTTTGTTGATTAATTGTTGGAGTGTGGCCCATCTAGGTCGGACAAAACATTAGGAGGTCTTTCACCACACAACACAACCAGTGGTTACATCTTAGAGGCAAATTAATTTACTTTTTACCAGTTACTTTTCAGATTTACATTATTATTACAAAACACACATTAATCAATTAAGACCTGGTTATACAAGCTCACATGGCGTCGCATTGCGACGCTTTGTGAGCTTGTAGATCTGCTATTTTTGAAAGATATTGATAGCCTCTTTACACCCATACTCCTTTGGCTTATGCTACCAGAGGATTTGTACCATGCACCCTTCAAACTACACAGGTTAGATCTCTCAGTTTTAGTTCGAATCGGGCGGGTCTTGGCTTCGGATAACCATCCAATCCTTACTTGAGTTGCATATTTCATGGTGTTTCATTGTGAACTTGTAGATCGTCTATTTTTGAGTTTTAGTACTTTTACTTTTGGTGCACGTTATTGCTGCTGCTTTAACTGCATTTCATTGCTATTTTTTTAATACAGGCCTTTTACATGTAACAGAGTATACAAATAAAAATAAAGATTCAAATATTCCTGCTATGTGATACTTGCTACTTTTACTTAAACAAAACATCTTAGTACTGCTTCTACCACTGCACACAACAGCAGCCACCATCAAACTATGGCCAGAAAGGGTTGAGACACATTAATTTATTTTCATGACAGATATTAAATCTCCCTTAGATGTGACCCAGAATCATTGCTGAACATAGGCAATAAAACTCACTGAAATCACATTAATTTTGAACTTCTTGACTGACATTATCTAGGATCTGGCAATGCAATTACGGGGCACTGTGCCAACGATAGTGGGCGTGAGTGTGACAGAAATCCACTTATTCCATCTAGTGCTGCTGTTGATTTACCTTTTCATTACACTTTGTACTTAGAGAGTGCCACATGATCACAGTTGAAGTAGTATCTTAATATGGACTGTAAAGGACCATGTAATGGGGTTAGTTATTCTTTTTGGGATCAGACATTCTCTAAGGGAGATAAATATAAACGATTTCAAGATCAAAGTAGATGACACAGAAATCTCTAGATTACCTATTTGGGCTGTATTCTTGATAAATACCTGTCTGGGCATGGCAACAATGGTGATCAAAAAAGTTAATCAAAGAACCAGATTACTGGGTAGAATGTCCTCTTTTGTCAACAAAAGGGCCCTCGGGACTCTTGCTTGGGCCATCATTCAGCCCCACTATGACTATGCCTGTACCTGGCTCCTGGTACTCCAACATCAAAATGCCACGGAAGACTAAGCTCTAAACCTCCCAACACAAATTGATTCGACTACATCTCGACCTGGGGCCCATGACCCACGTTTCCCCCACACATTTTGTGAGCCTAGGATGGCTCAAAATAGAAGACAGGGTTAAACAACTAAAAATGGGACTGACTTTCAAAATAGTCAATGCAAATCTGCCCTCAACCCCCACAGCACCCGCATATCTGACCAAACACCTCCAAAAAGTTAGCGACACCCACAGCTACAACACCAGAGGGAGTGCACACAAACGATCTGATAATATAAACCCATAGCACAAATATGGGAAAATTCCTTTTACAACACTGCCATTCAAGTGTGGAATTCCTTGACTATTTTCCTTAAAACAAGTAACTCGCTGGCCTCCCTGACACTGTTCATATAGTGTTTTATTCATTCTTTATTGTTTTGTTACTGTTGCCATGTCTGTAAATTGAGTGCCAAGTAGTTCCAACATAACAAGACCGTAAGGCCTTATTTGGGATGTTCCTGTTGGGCAGGACGTCTAACTGTAGCTGTGCTGTGCTCTATCTCAACTGTGACTACTGTACTTGTGTTGTTATTCAATGTGACTAATAAAATATTCAATCAATCAAAGGCCTTGAAGAGATAAATAATGCAAGGACATTTGGAAATTGCACATGCAAACACAAACACACAAAAGTAATTTCTGTGTGTTTGTGCATGCGGGCAGCCGGGCATGCATCTGTGTGTGTGTGTGTGTGTGTGTGTGTGTGTGTGTGTGTGTGTGTGTGTGTGTGTGTGTGTGTGTGTGTGTGTGTGTGTGTGTGTCTGTGTGTGTGTGTGTGTGTGTGTGCGTGCCCGTGCGCATGCGCGCGTGCGTGTGTGTGTGTGTGTGTGTGTGTGTGTGTGTGTGTGTGTGTGTGTGTGCGTGCGTGTGCGCTTGTGTGGGTGTGGGTGTGAGTGTGAGTGTGTGTAGGTGTAGGTGTGGGCAGTGGGCACGCATACAAGTGACTGAGGACGTCATGGCTCAGTGTTATATGAGTGTTACATGTATTATGTACCGTATGTGTTGGTGCAAGAAATATTGAGTGAGTATCACAGTCTTGTAGATCCCTTATGCAGACTCAGCCTTATCTACTTGAGTTACACAAATTAGGTTGTTTAATCGTCTGGTACTTGATTACTTTAGAATGTGGTTTTAAATAATATGATTGTTTTTCTCCGCTGTAAGATTCAAACAAAACAATATTGCCAGCAGTACTAATGAAAAATGGTGCAGAATGAATGAGGAGTGAGGACTAATGCAATAACTACCACTGTATGCCTGGGGGAAACATCATGCTATGAGCTGCTAGTTCTTATCCATTACAGTCCATATTTTTGTGAAATGCAGCAAGCTGTGAGAAAACTAAAGTCTAATTTATTTTTATGTTTTGCACGATCATGTCTCTCGCCGAAGATAACAGATTTGCGAGAGAAATACATTTTTGGTGACAGCAACATTGTTGTAACTTGTAAGACAATAATTTTAACATTATATGAAAAGCCCGCACCACATGCTATGAGCTCGCCTCCCTATATATATATGTGTGTGTGTGTGTGTGTGTGTGTGTGTGTGTGTGTGTGTGTGTGTGTGTGTGTATATGCGTGTGTATATGCGTGCGTGCGTGCGTGCGTGCGAGCGAGCGAGCGAGCAAGCGAGCGTGTGTGTATATTACCAGTAAGACGCCTAAGGGCGACAAGCCATGTCTTGGCCATATGGCCAGTGATGTATATCGGACCAGTTACCCATACATGGAGACCCTTGGTACCTTATGGAGATCCATGTACTGTATATGGAGATATGCTGTGAGACCCCAAACATGCTTACTCAGTTATTCGTTATGTGAAAGTCCTGCATGCATCTGACATCATACATACTGTACAATCCCTTTTATGCCCTGATATGGAGATCCCTGTCTGTAGAACCAGCCACACAGATATGGGCTGGGCTCTATATATGGGCATTCCCATATGAAGTCTTGTTAGATATGGGCTTAATATTGATGACATCAGGGATCTACATAATGGGCATAAAATGGACTCTGTTAGTGTGGTTCCCCTGACATCACACTCACAGTGATGTCATGTGCTGTTTCTCATACTAAACTTCCACCTTTGGTCGCAATTATTTTGGGATGAATAATGTTGTATGTTATGTTCACTATACGATGAGTTAGCGAATGCAGAAAGCTCTATAAACCCAGAATAAAATTGGCCTAAAACTGATCCTGGTCTAAACAAGGACCCTGTAATTTCCTCCACTCTGTGCCGCATAAATAGTTGATATATAAGGAAACATTGAGACGTCTTAGGGTTGAAACTGAGATACTGTGGTTCTACTATTGCTTTATTGATCGGGGGCAGATGCCTTTTGTCAGGTAAAAATAGAGCAACCCCAGCCTCATCTTCTCTAATTTGTACCCTGTCTCATAGTCAAACCGCTCAAACCGAGTATTACCGTGAAAGTGCAACATCCCCATACTTTCCTTTGTGTGTCATACATACGCTTTTGCTCATTCTCCCTTCCCTCTGCTGTCTCTCTCCCCTCCATAGGTGTAGTAGTTCTGTCTTCAGCCTGAAGGGGCAGAATGCCGGAGCAGAGCAACGACTATCGTGTTGTGGTGTTTGGAGCGGGCGGCGTGGGGAAGAGTTCCCTGGTGCTGCGCTTTGTGAAGGGCACGTTCAGGGACACCTACATCCCCACAGTGGAGGACACCTACCGCCAGGTCATCAGCTGTGACAAGAGTGTGTGTACACTGCAGATCACAGACACCACGGGGAGCCACCAGTTCCCGGCCATGCAGCGATTGTCTATCTCCAAAGGCCACGCCTTCATCCTGGTCTACTCCATCACTAGCAAACAGTCCCTGGAGGAGCTCAAACCCATCTATCAACAGGTGAGAGCTGACAGAGCTCTGTTTCTTTTACTAGGACCTTGTTTAGCCCCACGGCTTAAGGGCTGTCCACGCAAAGCATTATAACTATAGCTGTAACTGTAAAGATATTGTTTTAAAAATCATTCTAACCCTACAAGATGGAAAAGTCACAACTATACTGATGAAGCGACACTGGGGAAAAATATTTATGTGCTCAGTGTGGCTGGTCCTCGCAAAAAAAGTAAACATGCAATAGTAAAGTAACATAATACAGTGCAATGAGTGCATTAAGACAAACACATCGTTCAGCTTCTGATCTGATGAATCTAACAAAAACTAAAACATAGACATATAATTTACACTTTGTTTACGGGTTCTCCAGTGTCTTTTTTAACTTCATTTTTATTTGCAGATTGTCGCATATTCATACAGTGCAGGGTTAACATTATTACATCATTTGCTCCAGTGTCTTAACATTGTTACCTTCTGCCCTATTGTCCTCCCTCCTGCGCAGGTCCTAGCCATAAAGGGCAACGTGGAGGCCATTCCCATCATGCTGGTAGGCAACAAGAGTGATGAGACCCAGCGGGAGGTGGAGACCAAGGACGGCGAGGCCCAGGCAAACCAGTGGAAGTGTGCTTTCATGGAGACATCCGCCAAGACCAACCACAACGTGACAGAGCTCTTCCAGGAGCTCCTCAACTTGGACAAGAAGAGGAACATGAGCCTCAACATTGACGGCAAGCGCTCAGGGAAGCAGTCCCGCGCAGAGAGACTGAAGGGTAAATGCAGTGTGATGTAGAGTGGGACTGTGGAGACGGTGTAGGAGGAGGAGGAGGAGGAGGAGGAGGAGGAGGAGAGAGCGGAGGTGGCACGAGAGAGGGAGGAGTTGGTCCGAGGAGACGCGGACGAGAATGGCGGGATTTGAAGGGGTTTTATTTGCTTTGATTGGCTGTAAACGCATGGCTCCCATAATAAAATCTCCAGAGAGGCACCACCATGAAGAATACAAATCACAATGAACCTACATGAGCTGTCTCTGTCACTGAAACATGAGTCAGATCCCATAGCAGTCAGTGTGTAATCCAGTGGGATCTGGGTGTTTAACTTAGAACTCTACATCTTTGTGAATACTGCTGAATGAGAGAGAGAGGAGGAGGAATGCAGTGCAGAAGAACATTGACAAGGACGTTGACAAGGACTGCTTGGAGATAAAAGAGTGTGTGTATCTCACATACTGTATGTACATACTGTACTGTGATGGTCCTCAACCCAAGTTCCGGAGACTACGCAGTGTGTAATGAGTGTTTGTGCGTGTACAACTTTTCCATCAAGATCTTTGATTGCAGTAACAAGCGCACGCAGCAGCAGTGCGAAGTCTATGGATGCATGAATTGGATTATTGTGCATCTCACTCCCACGCTCTCAACTTCAACCAGGTTCCATCTCCAACTACACACCACCTCGAATACGTATAACAATAATGCCTGTAGATTAATGCGCTGCATAATGTGTGTAGGGGAAGTATTCGCACATCCACTAGATTCAGGTGCAGGTGCGTAGGACTGTGAATTCTGAAGAAATCATGAAAATATATTTCATGAACAAAAACTCCCGCACTCTGCTCTTGCTCAGCTGCTCATCTTTATTTTAGTTGACAGACGTTTCGCTGCATAATGTGTAACAGAGGAAGTCAGTGACACACTACACCTCTGGTAAAAATACAAATTCAGCTCATCTGATTCAAGAGCACACATTTGGGTTCATTGAGAATCTGGAGTCAGTGGTTTGAGAATGGGAGAGGGACTCACCACGCTATAGATCCACGCCTGCATGACTGGCTCCTGTAACCTGCATCACAGTCGCATAATTTCAATGTCAGATGAAGCATCGACCTTTAGTTGTCAGCCCCGCCACACCTCACCAACCCCACCCAAATACACACACACACACACACACACACATACACACACACTCACACGCACGAACACACACAATACCCTCTAACGCCTGTGGCCTCTACAGCAACTTGTAAATATATCTGACCCATGTAGACCAGATGCACCCTGTCCCTACTCACATTCACTGCAATGGGTTGAGGTTGACTCTAGTCACAGGCCTCAACCGTTTTCATCTAGGAGAAGCGGAACTTGGGATCTGTCATAAGGGGACACTTCACCCCAGCTTTCCACCTGTCAACTCCTGTCCCTCCCTGTGAAATATAACAGGAGATGATTCTATATTCAACATCTCATGCTCCTACTCTCTGCATCCAACACTCGCTATGTCAAACAGTCACGTGACCGTCTTCCAACAATCCACAATTTTAACTGGAGGAGCATCCAGCAGCAGGATATATACAGTATGTTACAGAATGATTGGAAAACCAGTCAGATTGAAAAAGGAGTGCTCGTTTTCTTCTGAAAACGGGCTCAAAATGGGAGCTACTACTAGACGCTAAAGCTAAGTGGCTAACCGTAATGTTCCTAGGATGAGTGGTGATAGGGACCACTTAGCTTGGACCGCGTGCAAGGTGGTGTTGACGTCATACAGAGACTAAGGGGGGTCGATTTGTTACGATTGTGTCCCTGTTGGGATATTACTTGGACGGCACTGAGTCGACTGAAGGTGACTTCGCAACGCTCTGCACGGCGACTCACTCACCTAAGCTCACTCGGCGGTGTCTCTCGTGGCTCAAGTCACCTTCGGGCGTGAATCCGTGCGCACCTTTTTCAATCTGACTGGTTTTCCAATCGTACTGTGACATATATACAGTTATACACTACTACATATTACTGATACAAGCAACAATCCTGTTAAAGCCTTTCTATACTTTGTTGTGCATCCCTGTGTTGCTCGGCAAAAATACATTTGTTTAAAAATTCTACTGAAAGATTTAACATATTTTTCACTTCAAAATCATTTATTTTCAACAAGCATCTTGGTCGTACAACAAAGTATTAATTGGCTTTAGAATGTTATAGCATAATTGTGTGTTGTTGGCTCAGCTGAGGGTGGAATCAAACTGTGGGTTCTGCCGTCCGTGGAATCCCACAAAATATGAATCGGAAATACATGCCTCAATGTCAGTATGGGATGTTGATATGATTCACAACTTAGAATTGATTAATCATTACTGGTTAAAACTAATTTAACTGGGGCGATGATAATGGTAAAGTTAGGATTGTCATCTTGCTTTGTCACTTTCACGTGAAGGTTTCTTTTTTACTTTTATTTAATAATTAGTACAGGGGTGCAAATCAATCCATGTATATCCATCATTGCGACCTGTACTACATTGTCATCTGTGGGTTGTTCACTGTTTGGTTCGCCAGATGAAATTAATTATATTAATTTTGATTTATACAAGAGAACACACACACGCACACGCACACGCACACACACACACACACACACACACACACACACACACACACACACACACACACACACACACACACACACACACACACACACAGGAACATGGAATTGTAGATGATATGAATGACACACATGGCTTAACCTCAGTGACTGTTGACCTATTCACCTGAAGGAGAAATAGGAGGAACACTTATTGTAAATGCCCTCACATTGCACTTTAATTTTATCACCAACACACACACACACACACACACACACACACACACACACACACACACACACACACACACACACACACACACACACACACATACACATACACACACACACACACACACACACACACACACACACACACACACACACGCACACACGCACGCACTCACACACTCACGCACAACACACAACACACAAGCTAGAATTTGCCATGTTTATTGCCTACATTGTATATTTTCAGCAAGACAAATAATATTCATATATTATATACAGTTTCTCATTTATCCAAAGTACACAGGAGCTCTAAATATTGTACGCAATGTACACAGGACTGCCGAAAAGCACAAAACTTTTTTACTGACATATCTCTTTGTAATATTCTTTGTTCTTATTTTTATTTTTTTATATCATTTCATGTCATTTCTTTGTCACGCTGTTGTTCATTGTGCACATGATTCTCCGCCGTTCTTTAGCCAATGCTGGACGAGGAAGAACAATCTTGTGTAGACCATAACTGTCACCCTCGGTGTAGGTACACATAGTGTCAAATCTTACGTGTCTGTCTGTCCAAATAAGGCACAATAAGGTTGTGATTCTGCTGAGCAACAGGGTATCGTGTTGTGGCCAACAGTTGAACTTGTGATACGTCTAGATGTAATGTAACCGTCACTTTGTCCCACTGAGACACCCACGGAACAGTCGAGGCTTTTCTTTACATTTCTTTTTTGTCCACACAGAAGGGGGATCGGTTTATGTATCTCGTATCCCTTTTCTACATCTCTCTGATGACTATTTGGGTAAGGATAATCTGTTCATGTACTGTTGTTGAACCCAAAGAATACAGAGGGTACCCCCTTTCACCATGCGTCTGTCTTCTCACAAAAATGAAAAGCACAGCAACTGTAATATCTCTCTGTCTGTATGTGTGCAGCAGATTCAACAACTGGGCACTTTAAGGGTAACATTTTACTTGAAGATTTGCCTATGAAACGGCATTGCCTCATTTATAAGTAACCTACCAATTTAAATACTGGTAATCACCATGTAAAATGTCCCTTTTGCATATTATTGCCATGGTCAAGTCCACATAATAAATATTTTGAAATATGTACAGTTATTGTAAATAAGTATATGTTAGTTAAATGAAAATACATGATACTGGTTGATTAGAGCTTCAGGTAAGATGTTACCCAGTTTTCCATGTAAAGAACATAGACTCTACACACCAACTTTATGGGACTTGGCTGTTTATAACCAGGAAGTGTTGCTACAGTAGGAGATACTATGTTGCTATGTATTGTATTCTACTGCTAACTATCGATCTATGATATCGTGTTTGACACATCAAATGTATCAGATCAGCAAGGTAATATAAGTATAATGTGAATATGTAAAAGATCCATTCCATATCTCTTTTGCTTTTTGTTTTTTTAATGAATGAATTGGTTGTTATCAGTGTGTGTTGTATTTTGCACAAATGTGAGGACCTGCTCAATCAAACTTGCAATTGAAGTATTTATTGCCGACATGTAAGAGTACTCTTTATTCATTTGTTTCCAGGGCACTGATTCATACATCTGGGTGTGTTTTATTTTGTATTTAATGTAATTTCTCTTATCAAAAGGAGATATGTCCAGTGCAGCAGTGGCCGTGCACACACTGGCTGCATATCGTACTAACAAACTGTGTGTGCGTGCGTGCGTGCGTGCGTGCGTGTGTGTGTGCGCGTGCGTGCGTATATAAACACAGACACATAGACACAGACACACACACACACACACACACACACACACACACACACACACACACACACACACACACACACACACACACACACACTCCTTAAAGCCTAATTCATCCTTTATCGTACTACTGTGATGCACACCAACAAAAGTTGATTTTCACCTGCAACTTGGTCGTATAGCGAGGTATGACTTAGGCTTAACTCTGAGAGTTAGATTAATGTTTATTCAAGTTACATTAACATTGAGGGTTTTGCTTGGGAGACATCACACAGATTGAGGGGACAATGGTAAAGAAGCTCCAGTACAGCAGACACTATAGTATAGGCTAAAGCTTGATTTATAGCTGGCCTACTGCGTCTTATGATGGAGTGGCGCACCAAAAATAGCCAATCCCCTAGTTTCACAATCTTGTGAGCTTGAGGATCGGCTATTTTTGGTTGTATAAAGGAGTGTAAATTCAACTGAACGAATACCAGGCATCTGTGCTGCTTCTAAAAGTACATGTGTACAGAATGACGTAGAACAAGTGCACAGGACAGTGTGTGTGGTATTAAAATGTGCTAGTGCGTGTGGGAGCTTGTGAAAGTGCACATTTATAGAAATAATGTGTGATCGTCGAGTGTGTGAGTTCTGTGAATACAGGAACATCTGCCCTTATTCTCCCACGGCTTGTCTCATCTAATTTCTCAGTTAACCATATTGACTGCTGCTTTTGTTTTGTTTTGTGTGTGTGTGTGTGTGTGTGTGTGTGTGTGTGTGTGTGTGTGTGTGTGTGTGTGTGTGTGTGTGTGTGTGTGTGCGTGTGCGTGCGTGCGTGCGTTTGTGCGCGCGCGTGTGTGTGTGTGTGCATCTTGTGTGCGCATAAGCACGTCTTTGCATTCCTTCCATCTCGCATGCGCGTGAGCCGCTGTTGTTCTGTTTTTTGATGCGTTCGTCAGACATTTGAGGCTTGCCTTTGGAGGAAACCCACACAATGTGCATGAGTCATCCTGCATTTGTCACTCACTATTCCTACTGTACACCCGTACACACACCCACACATGTACTCTTGAGCACATGCGTGGGAACACACACACACACACACACACACACACACACACACACACACACACACACACACACAAACACCACACACACGCGCACACACACACACACACACACACACACACACACACACACACGCACACGCACACGCACACACACTCAGCAGGCACGGTGGCTAAACAGATTGACTGTGCATGCCCCCAATTGCATACAGTACATACACACTAATGCATGTTACATTCTCACAGGCCTGGCCAGACTTCTCTGGTCACTGAAATACACTCACTGTCTGTTCAACTGTTCTCGAATATATCCACTTAAACCCCATACGGTTGAGCGGAGTCCCTCAGGGCTCAATACTAGAGTATGTTTGCTGTTTTCTGTTACTGTGGAGAAATGCGTTTGCTGAAAATAGCAGATCGACAACACGTTGCGAGCTTGTCGATCTGCTATTTTCAGTGGGGTTTAAGTGGATATACAATGGCATCTCCATCAGTTTATAGGTCTGATGACAGCACTCCTGATCTAGAATCTTTATCCCCATACACTGGAGCTTGGCTTCAGTCCCTTTCGATTCAGGAGAATCATTCAGAGCATTTTATAGCAATTGGAAAACGCAACATTTTAAGATTTGTTTATTTGTTGAATGAATTGGAATGGATTAAAGCCCACCTCTGTTCTTATATGACTGTAGATAGCTGTAAATATATATATTTTCTTCTTTTCAGAGGATTAGATTTTTTTGGGAGATAAGAGAACGCAGTGAGTTTGTGCAGAATAAAGTACAGTATGCTTTAGGAATTACAGGTATAGTTACTGTACCTGTAATCCCCCTTTTACGCGGTCAGAGCCCTTCGGGAGGCGATGCCCAGAAATGAGAAGGCTACCTATAGCTATTCCCCAATCTTAAAAGAAAGTATGCTCTAATTCCCTCTGCACGCCGATAAATGTCTTAACTTGACAAGGGGGAATCTGAGTGGACAGCGTTTTCTTTTTTCCTGGACGATGAGGAACAGACTTCACTTGTTTGAAATTGGTGTCAAACGGGAGGTAACAGAATGCTTCTCGTATTGCTCTAAGACTAAGAGGATCCTGTACAGCATAGAGAAATGTGATTCACAGTTGTTCTCCCATGGCAGAGTGAGACGCGCAGCCACCCTTGCAATTACACAAAAGGGCAGCCTGTAGAAGCTGAACATACTGTACATGAAAGGTTGCGGTTTTGTGGTCCATCGCAGGTACATGTTCCATCATGAATTCATCTCCACCCACTGCAAGGGCAGGTTAGGTTATGTCTAGTTCCGCCATAATATATATAAAAAAGCTGACCCAGTCCGTAAATCAAATGTTACTTCAACAAAATATATAATACTGATCTGAGGGGGTCTGAGGTGGATGTTTCTCAATGTCGGATCCGGGGACCTCCAGGGTGTTCGAATGGACACTTATGGGTCCATAACTCTGAGAGTGTACAAACGGAAACAAATGGACCCATAAAGACATTGAAGATTGGGGTCCTAGAGATTAAAAATGTATAAATAAAAACTGGTCTAAACCATATAAAACTGGGGGTCCTTAAAGGAAAAAGGTTGAGAATCACTGATGTAAATGATGACCCCTTCACCTCGTTCCCACTAACCCCATTGACCACCAAGGCCGTCCATTGTCATGATGTCATCTTATTTGCCCTGCGTTGTCAGATTATTTCAGTGTTCATGAGCTGATTGCGGACTGGGTCTCCGCTATAGAATTGTGGGTGACGTAGTTCAGTGCTATCCTACATCTCGCCCACTCCTTCCTGCATGGTCCCTATTGGTGTTCCAGCCAGCATGAGAACAAGGACACAAACTGTGAATCATCTTTGTATTTTTTAAATAAACTCCTCAGCGGCATTTACAGCTTTGGTTTTTAGCAAAGGATACTTTTGTTTTAATCAGTTGTTGTTGTTTTTTTGTAAATGATTCGGTTTTTTGTTTTTTGTTGGGGACATTTTATTTATTTATTTATCTAATTCTGATGTATAGATATTTATTCTAGCAATAGTCTTCCTATTAAGATATACTGTGCTGATGCATCCTCTGGTTAACTGAAAATAACATATATCGAGAATCGAGATGATACTAATAATAATCAAATCTGCAAAAAGATTTTCCTAATAAAAATGTGAACTGAAGTTTCTCTCTTTTATTTGGTTTACCTCTGAATGAAGTCACTCGCAATCTTGATACAATAACATATTTTTGTAACAGTCAGTTACTATATTTATATATATATTATGTAGTATATAACATTACTAATTTGAATACAATATTATTACTGACAATATAACTGTCCCAGTAATTATACTAATGTACGTCAGTGGGAGTAAAAAATCAAACTATTGCAGTTTATGGGATTTTCAAAAATGTGACTTTCATTTCAAGTGAGACAATGAAATGAAAATATGTTTTGGTTTAAATATCATTTAAATATCGATGTCATAATTGTACATGAGAAATAGATTGTTTAAATAGTTTACCATGAGAAACGTCACAGCTTGTCTCTGCGTAGACGTGTATACGGTCTATGGGCAAACCCATAGACCGTAAAAAAATGTATCATCATGATGTCATCATGCTCTGATGTCACTGTGATGTGGGGGGAACCACTCTATGAGAATGGGTTTGCCGCTCTGACATCACGCTCTGGCTTCACTGCGATGTCACTATAACAGAATCCCTTTTATGCCTCCCTTTAGGGCGAGGTCGCTTGTCGCCCTGAGGTGTCTTACTAGTATACTGATGATATTGAAATAAGAATCACATATTTTTTGCATTACAATAGTTTCAAGTTTTTTGACATATAGTTCTATCAAAGTACTCATTTGGTGTGGAACCCCTGTAAATCATAGGTTTTCAGAGATGTGACAGATTATGCGCAGAATAAATCTTTCAATGAAATGCCCTTTTAAGAATGCTGTGTGAAATATGATGCTGCTTCTCAGCCTGTTTAGCGACTCTGCTGAATCGCGTGATATGTGATGAGCCTGTCAATGTCAAGCCAGATTCACTGTTTTAACAAACAGTCAAAAGACCCCTCCAAGGATTGCACTCTCTCTCTTTCCATCTTTCTCTCATAGGGAGAGAACAAGCAAGCTCTCCCTATTGCGTATTCTCCCTCTCTCTCTCTCCCTCTCTCCCTCTCTCTCTGTCGTTCTCTCTTAACCCTCCCCTATTTCTCTAACATCTGCTGGGGATTCTGCGCCCAGCACGGTTGCCATGGAGACTCTGTGACGTTGACGATGGTTGCCGCATCAGAGTGTGGTGTGACCCTGGTGGGGACAATGACGCGTTACGACAGGCGGAGATCTCCCAGGCTGTGTGGGTGTGAGTGTGCGTGTCTGTTTCTGTGTGTTTGTCTGTGTGTGTGTGTGTGTGTGTGTGTGTGTGTCTGTGCGTGTGCATGTGCATGTGAGGATTATGTCAATAAGGTCTAGTAGTGTGGTTGCTAGCCTTAGGTCTATTCTCTCGCTGCCCACACACACACACACACACACACACACACACACACACACACACACACACACACACACACACACACACACACACACACACACACACACACACACACACACACACACACACACACACACACACACACACTCCTGCCCTTCTTGACATCAGGGGTTTGGAAACTAGGAAAAACAAATGTATACACATGGGTACGACTAGATTTAAAACTGTTAAAGTTAGTTCACATGTTTAACCCCTATGGTCCATATACTCTCAGAGTGAAATTAACACAGAGGATTTTGATGTGTACATCAAAAGTATTAGTTATCTAAAACAACAAAGGACCAACTGCGTCGTAAATGTAACAACGAGGCTGGTTTCCCAATAGTATATCAAGCACATAGTGTCAGTTTGGTTGTGGCATAAACATGTGCTGAGCTGAATCAGAACTAGACAACGGGTGTCTGGGACATTTATTTCCCTGTTTGGTTTATATGTTTGCCTGATTGAATTTTACTTGTTTAGTTCTGTAACTTGTATGTTCTGTGGCTAGGTCTGAGTTCTGTAGGTCTGTTCTTTCCCCATGTATTTCTTGTTTTGTAATAATGTTCCTGGCTGTTTGTCTGTTCATTCTCTTCTTTTTAAGATTAGTTTTTTGGGCTTTTATGCCTTCATTGATAGGACTGTAGACTGACAGGAAATGGGGGGAGAGACGGGGAGTGACATGCGGCAAAGGTCATCCGGATGGGGAATATAACCGGCGACGCCGTCAGGCATCATTGCCTAAGTGGCAAAGCCTATGTGGTATGTGCCTGGACCAGTAGGCCAGCAGGCGCCCCTTGTCTGTTCATCCTCAGAGGTTATTGTTATGTTCAACCAGCCCAGTGGCCTTGTGGTTAGAGTGTCCACCCTGAAATTAGGTCGGGGTTCGATTTCCAGGCCAGCTCATACCAAAGACTATAAAAATGTGAACTAATGCTTCCCTATTTGGCACTCAACATTAAGGGGTTGGATTGGGAATAAGTCCCTGTTACATTCTAGCGTCATGTCCAGGGAGTGTACTTGCACATCATGGCTGGAGAATGTACTTGTACATCAAGCTGCCTCATGCTACAGAAACAGGTTCCTGTCCTATGGGCTACATGGCTCAGCAAGGTTTACGTTACACAATTGCTTGTTGTTCGCGATTTACAATTGTGTACAAACGTTAGGTTACTGATCTTCTGACAGACAGACTTTTACAAAGCATAAAGATTGTAAATACAATCCTACATAACCAGTAAGACACCCTAAGGGCGAGAAGCGACCTCGCCCTAAGGGAGAGATCTCACTGAAACAATAGTTAAACTATTAATCCGGCAACGTATGCACACAGAGACACACAGACACACAAAAACACACACACAGAC
This sequence comes from Nannobrachium achirus, assembly GCF_963921795.1. NCBI lineage: Eukaryota > Metazoa > Chordata > Actinopteri > Myctophiformes > Myctophidae > Nannobrachium > Nannobrachium achirus. Next base: position 31,997,337 of record NC_137827.1, on the reverse strand, counting down.
ACACACACACACACACACACACACACACACACACACACACACACACACACACACACACACACACACACACACACACACACACACACACACACACACACACACACACGGATTGCAGATGTGGTTGGTTGTTTCACTTGCACAAAATGGCAACAGACACAGACAGAGAGAGACATACACAGATGGGTGGTGGAAGTGGTTTGGTTGTTTGACTGTCAGAAATCAAATGTGGCACCGCACAGAGACTGACAGACAGAGAAGCACAGACAAACAGACTCGCGCTCCAGTGTGGCGTGCATGCGATGCAAGGCCTTGTCCACAGCCCTGCGGTCCTGGTGGCCCTTGGCGTCGTTGACCTTCTGGAAGCACGCCCACTCGCTTCCGCGAAGATCTGCAAGATGCAGGCACAAGCCTTGCAGCAACGTAAGCCTGGAGCAGCCAACGTAAGCGATCCCCAGAGAGTGCTTGGACGGTCCGATGTCCAGGCGAACCTTTTGGCGAGTCCGGCCCTGGCTCTTCGTGGCTCTTCATGATGGCGAAGGAGAGACAAAGAGGAATTTCAGCTTGTGACCACACCTTGTCTGCTTTCATCTGATCCAGTCGTCTCCATGTATGGCTATCCAGGGTTTGATGAGGTCAGTGTCGTGATCTGTCATGATAATCCGCTCCACACTTTCTGTCTTGGCCATATAGAGCGTGACATGAGACGTGACTGACTGACTGACTGACGCACGGGAGCTGAGCTACAGGTTTTCATAGTAAATGCGACCTACGGTTGCAATACACGACCGAATGTCTGTCTGTCTGTCTGTCTGTCTGTCTGTCTGTCTGTCTGTCTGTCTCATATATCCGTATGGCATCACTGATACTAAGTTGTGGTATGTCATGGTAACAGTTGCATGCTGAAACAGTGCCCACATTTGGAGATTTGATCACTGAGACCGCTGCTCAAACGGGAAAGGACTAGTAATAGTATAACTGACAAAACAATAAAATATTTTGTTGGATTGATTGATTTTCATACAATACTCAAAATGGGAAAAATTTGCTTCCTCAAAGACCAAAACAAAACATGATGTGCTTTAGAGCATGGTCAACAGTAATATCAAGATAAGATGAGTTGTCACCAATATGGTCCTTTAAGTCTGATTCTCACATTCTCAAAATGTAACACATTTGCTTCAAAAGCTCTTTGTGGAGAAAGTGAGAGAGAGAGAGAGAGAGAGAGAGAGAGAGAGAGAGAGAGAGAGAGAGAGGAGGGGGGGAGACAAGGCAAGTGAGGGAGGGAGGGGCACTGAGGGGGCGGAAGCAGGTGAGAGAAACAGAAAAGACAGAGGAGAGTGGGTGGAGGAGAGAAATAGGAAGTGATGCAAAGCTGGTTGAGAAAATGAGAGGCATGAGGATGCCTGAGTGAACAGGAGAGGGAGTGAGGGGAAAAGACAGAAGGGGAGGGAAAGAAGAGGAAAGGGGTCAATGAGGAAAAGAAAGAGGGGAGAAAGATGGAGAAGAAGAGGAGAGGGCCTGAAAGGAGTGAAAATGAAAGAGAAATGTAAAGGCATCAGCATAATTTCACACTTCACTGGAAATTAGGCCAATGCGGTAAATACCCTCCCCACCCCACCACCTCCCCATCTTCTTCCTCTCTCTTTCTCTTTTTTTCTGTCATCTTTTTCTCTGTGTTATAAATAGCTCTCCTGTAGTTATAATAAGCATGGGTAAGGTTTCAATGAGGTTGAGACAGTGGACAAGACAAGGGGACTGCACATGTGTTTGTGTGTGTGTATAAGCATTTATTGTATGTACGTACATTGATTGTCCATGTCCAAAATTGTCTATCACCATGATTTTCCAAATAATTGATATCATTACGACCTTGGGGTCATATGAATGTGTTCATTGGTTGTGTGTGTTTTTAATCTTCTCTATGCCTTGGTTTGTAGGTTTGTTGGATGCATAGACTGTAGAAAAATATGGACGAAGCGAAGCCATTGGTTTCTATGCAGCGCAAATGGCCCTTTCTACCCCTTGGAATGGGTGTCGCCATCATAGAATTGTAAAGGCATCAGAGACGCTATTGGCTGCCAACAGTCACGTGCAACGCAGGGATACATGGAAGAATGTGGTCGGAGCCTCCCGAAATACAGCACACGAAGAAGAACACAGCCGGCTGGTATTAGTTTAGTTGGCCACGCCCCCCGCAACTTTATCATTTATTTTAAAATACATTGGACCACATTTCAACAAAACGAATATGATGGTGATTGAAAGGCAATTTTTAACTAACGATAGGAACCATACAGTATTCATGAAAATGTTAATTAAGGTTAGAAAACGAAAGGGGAAAATGAATGGGATCCAATGGTGGGCAATTCTTTTTGCGATCGGCCGGGGGGGAAAACAGCGCAACTAGCGGCCAATCATAGGAAGTTTTAGTTCCGTATAGAGAAACAAAGCCATGTCGTCATTTGTGCGTAATGACGCCCTCTAGGGGGTTCATGCTGGTATTGTTTTGTATTCAAATCGCCATTGGGAAATTTGCGATTGCCGCATATAAGGACTGTGTTAAAAAAATAAACACACCATGTGCGCGTTTCTGTCAGCGGGGGGGTTCTGCATAGTTTATGATATTCATTCATATCTGATATAGCCTGTTGTCAGAGAAAATGTAATCAACGCTGTCCTAAATGTTGGAAACTACAGAGAGACACTCGTGTCTGGGACAGACTGTCGCTGAGAGCATGTCCGCGCACATGGTGTGTTTATATTTTTAACACAGTTCTTATATGCGGTGATCGCAAATTCCTCAATGGCGATTTGAATACAAAACAATACCAGCATGAACCCCGTAGAGGGCGACATTTCATGCCATTTCACGGAAGTGACATCACACTTCGCTGCTGAATAGGAGTCATTTTAAATCGGCAGAACTATGCCCCTGGTTGGATGTCTATCTGGTGCCTTCTGTGTGTCATGGGCTGCAGGTGTGCTTGGCTGATTGAATGAGTTAACGACAGTGACTAGGTTGTTCCAGGGAGTTGATAGTTCCGGCATTCCAGCGAGATGTAGTGTTGATTTCATCGAACTATGAGGAAAAATGTCCGTCGACTACCTTTTTCACTGACGAAAGCTGGATTAAAAAAATAAATAAAACTAAGCCATGGTGGCTAAAACTGATTAGACTAAATGTATTATTTCGTCAACTAGACTAAAATGTTCGGGAGAGACTAGTGAAGAAGATATCCAGTAGAACTAAATGACAAGTCATTTTATGTTGGTTGCGCTCGGAAAGATTTGAATCAGTGAAAGATTCAGTGAAAGTGAAAGATCAGTAAAAGATTTGAATCAATCAGAACTACATTACTGCTTTGAAATGCGTTCAAATCCAGACTAAAGGTATGTCTCCGTATGGACATTTACATTGCAGCCTGATTTATACTTCCATCATATGATGGAAATATCTGATCTACAAGTTCACAACCATGCGATGCATTGTTAGCTTGTAGGTTTTTTGCAAGAGACAGCATTGGATGACAGAGTATGTTAGAGAACTTACGTTGTTACCACAGCAACCTATGCAGATATAGTTGACAATGTCTGAATACAAAAATCGAATTTGATCACTTGCAAATAACAGTGTGGACAGTCAGTCCTAAATATCATATTTGAGAAGAAACCCATATTTGCCTGTAGTTAAAATAAAGCATAATAGGAGGCCAGCTTTCTGCACCTCTTGCAGGCTTTCCTATCCACTAGCCAGACTGTCAGTGGATATATTGCTCTCTGTTTTATGTATTGTTGGAATTATACATTGAATTAATATTTGGGTTTGGTAGGTTGATAGCATTTGTGATTGTTGAAAAAGGTACAGCCCCCACACAAAGAACGGCAAAGACATTTTTTAAACAAAAACACTGTTTGAACCATTGTGGCTCTTCTTCAGGTCAATTTAGCATGCACAGCACATTTTGTACACACCTGTTCTGACCCCTAACACCCCCGATCATAGCAGGAGTGGCTCATCACCCCTAAAGTGAACCACATGGGTAACCATTGACTGTCTGTTTACAAGTTCAAGGAAATGCAAAGTACACAATTCAAACCTTTAGTTTGTTTTTTGAGGATAGAGTTTATTATTTTGCTCAGCCCATCCTGAAGTCATATCTTGGTTGCTGGTGGTTTTTGGGTGCTGGGGTGCTCCCATTCACTCATGTTGTGTCTTGATTTCCCTTAGGCTGGAGCCATAACAATATTGTTGAATAATTTAGATCTATCAGATGAAATAAGATAAAGAATCTCCACGCCTTCTCATTCTGAGCAGGCCTGGCTCGAGATGAGCATCTATGTTAGCCCCTAGCACAATACAATCTAATTTAACAATTCCTCAATTTAATTTATCAATTTAAGCTTGGCAAAACACAGCTGCCACTCCAAATCAACAGAGTAGATACCGCACAACAAACCACAAGAGGCATAGAAGCTAAGACTATACTCAAAGTTAAAAAACAGGTACCGGGACAAATGTGTGTGTGTGTGTGTGTGTGTGTGTGTGTGTGTGTGTGTGTGTGTGTGTGTGTGTGTGTGTGTGTGTGTGTGTGTGTGTGTTTTCTCTCTCTCTGTTCAGACTTGATATAAACCAATCAGATTCCAATCTGAATAGGTCAAAAACCTGATTTGGGCAGCCAGTGTGAACATAGTCTGGGATCACTTCACTTTTCGGGTTTGTAACCGGTCTGGAGCGGAAACCACAAAACGTCATGTTGTAGTACTCAAGGACTACAATTTGACCGGAACTATCCACCGGAAACAGTTTTAACCCAAAATAATTCCCCTGCGCTCAAGGACATCATTTTATGGCCTACCTAATAAACTCCTTGATGCGGAGTAGTTTCGCTTTTGAAAAATTCGTTTGGTATATGCATGTTTTAGACCAACTTTTAGCGACCGGCAAGACCACACTAGGCTACTCGAGCATTTTAATAGGGATTGGGGAAACAAACGGTGGGAACCAAATCAAAGCGACGCCGTGGTTTCCGCGCTTTAGGCGGAAACCAAACGGCCTGTTGTGAACGAACACCAGGCTTTCTCTCTGAAAGCCTGGTAGGTGAGGTTAGTGTGAACATAGCTTTAGGCCATTAGCTCAAACCCTGTTTTTACTCAGATTTAGGGGTTGGAGCTGTCCTTTTCTGGTGCTCCTCCTCCTCCTCCTCCTCCGACCAGGTACGTTCCTCTCCAGACGCCTGACCTCTGCTGTGTGCAACTTTGATGTTGGGGCTGGAGGAAGCAGAACATCCCTTCATTGTATGAACAGACGGACCATAAGAATCTCGCCTACATCCAGTCTGCCACAGTGGTGTAAAGTAACTATGTACATTTACTCAAGTACTCTACTTGAGGTACTTTTACTTCACTGGACTACTTTTACTTCTAGTCCACTACATCTCAGAGGCAAATATTGTGCTTTTACTCTACTCTACAGTAAACACACCCATCCTTGGTTCTGGTGGCGCATAGGCCGGGGCCACACATTTAAGGCACATGCTTTATGCTTTACCATGGGGGGAGGCAGGGGGTAAAGCAGCATCCAATTCATTCCCTATGGAAGTCACATAGAAGAGGCAAGCTTGCTCTGTGGCTTAAGGACAGCCTTAAGGAAAGCTTAGAGCAAGCTTGCCTGTCAAAACATGTGACTTCCATAGGGAATGAACTGGATGCTGCTTTACCCCCCGCCTCCCCCCAGGTAAAGCATGTGCCTTTAATGTGTGGCCCTGGCCATAGGCCACAGACACACAGTTAAAGCATGTGCCCTGTGTTTGCCCTTGGGGGAGGAGGGAGGAAGAGCAGTGTCCAATTCATTCCCTGTGGAAGTCACATGGTTTTGAAGGAGCAAGCTGGCCCTTAGCTTGCTCTAAGGGCAAGCACAGGGCACATACCGCCCTCCTAATATGTGAGGGAGCCGTGTTAAAAAATAAAAAATCGCTGCTAATCGCCCTGAGGGCGCTTTTCACTCCAGCGGCCATGGGACATTTAATCTCCCTTGGGGCTAAAGGCATATAATTCATTAAACTTCGAGAGTCTATTTGGTTACATTTGTACACTCTTCAGAGCTAAACCAAAACTGACAGTGTTACCGTCTGGCCATGCCCACTGTCTGATAGATGACATCCGATATTCACACGTTTGCATGCTCAATACTTCCTCAGTAACATTGTCTTGCCGTTTAGTGAAAGCAGCACTATATATCTAACTTTGTTTTTAGGAAAACATTTTAATTTGTCCAATCTTTTTGGAGCATGTCAATAAAATAGAACCCACATTAACTGCTCTGGACCCAGCCAAAAATGGAATTATTCCACTTGTGTTTAACACTCAATAGGCCTAGTTACCTGCTGAGCTCCATTCACTGTGTATGATGATGAGGGCTCTGTATAAAGGGGAAATGGATGACCATTCCATTGGCCTATTTGCACTACACTAGGGCCTTCTCGTCTGCCAGGAATGGCCTAACATGGAATTAAACTAAATTAAAGCGAATACTAGCTTACGTATTGGCCAATGGCGCCATCGTGTGGCAGTAGTAGTAGGCCTACAGCCCTACACTCTGCAGACAAGTGTCAATGTGCCAATATCAGTGGTACAGAATCCAGATGTGCCAGCCCAGAGGCAGAGCCGCACATAAAGACGAGTTAAGGTGTTGAACGGAGTTTAAAAGGGACAGACAGACAGACAGACAGACAGACAGACAGACAGACAGACAGACAGACAGACAGACAGACAGACATATGCCTCCTATGTTGCCATTATTACATTGGAATTAATATTAAAATAAAGTCAATCTAACTAAAGATCAGCCTCAATCACACATATCGTCCACCTTTATATATATATAGGTCTATATAATTTATTTCCAATACCTTTACTTCTATTTCACTACATCTCAGATACAAATATCGTTTATTACTCCATAATATGAAAACTTTAGTTACTAGTTATTTATACATTAACCACTTTATCCCTATTTTTTTTTTTTAAATAGCCGATCCATAAGCTTGTAGATCTGCTATTTTCAAACATTTTGTACTTTTACTTTTGGTGCTTTAAGCATATTTTGAGGCCAATACTTTCGTACTTTTACTCAATACATTTTGAATTCTGGACTTTTACTTGTAACAGAGTATTTCTACATTGCAGTATTGGTACTTTTACCTAGGTAGACTATTAAGAAAATGTGAGAAGGCCTAAAAAAATGTGCAACCACTGCTTCTGTCACAAGTGGCGAGGAAGGGAGGGAGAGCAGTGAGAAGGGAGGAGGGGGTGAGTTTGAGTGGACAGGCAGGGTAACGGAGGGGGTGGCGTTTGAGTGAACGAGCAGAGGGGAAACCAGCGGATCTGGCCCTTTAAATCACAAATACAACGCATTCGGAGGTGAGTTTAGAGATATTCGGGGGATTTCTGTGTATACATTACATTGTACATTACACTGAATGTAACGGGTCTGTTCTGTATACGCCTCTTCTAATATCTTTTGACCGTTTATTATGTCCTCTTCTTGCAATCCTGGTGTTTTGGTCACCGAAGGCGGCTGTTAGCTGAGGAAGGCTTCATCGGTGTCACGAATTCGGATTTCCCAAGCCTTGGCCGAGAGAGAGGGTGGGGAGAAGTGGGGACGACCGGGGGTCAGTGGAAGATTTCATGTAGCCTACAGCGAGTGGACTAGCGTTAGAGATCTCACAACTAGGCTAGAATATCGGAAGTGTTTTCTGGCTCTGTGTGTGGGCCTAAACCGCTCAGTTTGCGTAATAGCGAAAAATAAAGGCATGCGCTCCAGCCTTCCATTCCCATTGTCGGATACGTTACAGGCTGGCTGTAGCTTTACCTCCTAAAACATGTCACCACCCTGTTCCCACAGCTAAACAATCAGGGCCTGTTTGGTAAAACCTGAAACGGTCTTGTCTGTTGTAAGGCTACGCTTTGATCAATGTCGCTGGCTTTAATTGTGCACAATGTCTGCTTGTGCTTGCGCGCATGCATGGTCTGTGTTGTGTGTGTGTGTGTGTGTGTGTGCGCGCGCGTGCTTGTACGTGCGTGCGTGCGTGTATATAGCCATGGGACTCTCCCGTGGCTATGCGTACGCACGCGTTCGTGCGTGCGCGTGTGTATGCATAGCCATGGGAGAGAGGACATGCTGTTCTATCCATCAAAATGCCCGCATTGTGTTTTCATACGCTTTGGACTAGAGGGCCTATAGGCTATCGGCCCGTTTAGCCTATCTACCGCGATCAGTGCTGACGATAATTCATGATCAATAAGCTTTAAGAATTTGCGCCTGAGCGTGGCTGATGAATTGCTCGCACTATGGCCCGTCCGTCCCCGCTACGGTTTTTGACAATAGGGTGGCTGTAAAGAATATGGACCCGGCTGGTCCGGACGAGAAATTGTCAGCACACATGTTCGATTCTCTGCGTCGCGTTTGAAGATAATCGGGGTGTTTATTGAGATTTGTGGTTGAAATGTGTTTTTTTTGGGGGGGCTCGCACACCTTCTCTCAAAGTAGGCTGATAATATGCCTACTTTCTGTCTTAGTAATGCTAATGCTTTATCAGAAAGTTTGAGAAATCAACAGGCTATAATGAAATCAGTGGTCCATTTGGTTCCATTTGTACACTCAATTAACATTGATTTTACAATATAAATTGGGGTCTCACAACTTAAGAAATACTATTGAATGGGGGTCTGTAGCCTAATGCATGTCAAACTGGGGGTCATTGAAATTAAAATGGTTGAGAATCACTGCTAGACCCACAAAACTTCTCTATGTGTTACTAAAGGTGGTCCCTGGTCACGTTTATCTTTTCAAATGGGGGTCCACAGGCTAATAAGTGTCAATTTGGGGGTCCTTGACATACTTTTTATACTTAATAAAGCAGAGAACGAATTACACATTATTTTCGGTGCTCCTGGAAGGAGCTAGCTCCAACATCTGGCTTTGTCCGGGCTCTGAAGCGTGGCCTATAGTACATCTGGCCTACATCTTGGCACAAAGCGCTCAAAGTTTGTTGTGCGCCCAGGGTCACTTTGGCGAAGCTTCGCAGGACGCTTAATAATATCCAAAGGGACCCTTACAGTTTTTTTTTAATTGTTACATAAATTAACATTTAATCAAAGTAGGTCTGTAGTGATTCTCTCAGATACTTCTGTAACATGTATGGCAAGGTGGAGAAAACAGATACAATGTGATGGTAAAGATCTGTCTGTCACACTCTGAAAAACTGTGATCAGAGAGAAAGAGAGACTCAAAACTAGATACTCAGAAACAGGAAATCAGAGACAGCATTCAAATAATAACAGTAGTCTCCATAACTCCCTCTCCCTGTGTGTGTGTGTGTGTGTGTGTGTGTGTGTGTGTGTGTGTGTGTGTGTGTGTGTGTGTGTGTGTGTGTGTGTGTGTGTGCGTGTGTGCGTGCGCGCGTGCGCGCCCATGTGCGCGCACATGCATGCTCACGCGTGAGCACACACACACATACCTAATTACAGACATGAATCTCAGCTAATCCACAGCAGGAGTAATTAAAGCTAGACTCTCTGGGACAGAGAGAGAGAGAGAGAGACACACACACACACACGCGCGCGCACGCACGCGCGCGCGCACGCACGCACGCACGCACGCACGCACGCACGCACGCACGCACGCACACACACACACACAGAATGTCTATATTATGCTTAGAACGTGTGATTTGATTAACTATGTACAATCATGCTTTTATAGTGTGCATTGAAAACTAGACCACTGAATCTATGCTGCACAGTATCATGTGTGTTTCAAATGGTAAGGCTGTTGTTACCCTAATCAGAGAACAATTAAACTATTTTTTGAATCATGATATTAATACAAATCAGGTATAAAAGTGTAAACATTTTTTGGGTCTAACTTTTGACCGTGTACAAATGTAAGCAAATTACCCTTACAGGTCTATTTTAGAGGTGTGCATTTGGCACTGCCCTTACATTTCAATTCGATTACAATTCAGGTATGGATTCGATTCAAGATGCATCACACTTTTCTATATTACTGCCCAACATAGAAACATTTTCATTTATTTCGTTTATTTAGAATGATATGTATAATATTATACACAGTATTACAATTATACTAGTAAGACGCCTCAGGGCGCGCAGCAATTCTTGGCCATCTGGCCAGTAATATCGGACCAGTTACCCATGTACTGTATATGGACATATGCTGTGAGAGCCCAAACAAAACATGCTTACTCAGTTATTCGTTATGTGAAAGTCCTATGATGTCTATGACATCTGACATCATACCCTTTTATTTACATGGAGATCCCTGTCTGTAGAACCAGCCGTTAGTGTGCTATGTGGCCGATGTGGCCTCCATGTATGGGCATTCCCTTAGAAGTCCTGTTAGATATGGGCTTAATATTGATGACATCACGGACCTCCATATATGGGCATAATAAAAGGGATTCTGTTAGTGTGACATCACAGTGAAGCCAGCGCGTGATGTCAGAGCGGCAAACCCATTCTATTTAGTGTGGTTCCCCTGACATCACAGTGATGTCAGAGCATGATGTCAGAGCGACAAACCCATAGAACCACAGTGTTAGGCGTTATAGACAGAGATACATACGCACAAGCTGTGACCGTTCACATACTAAACTGCGACCTACGGTCGCAATTATAATTAATATATAATTATAGGCTTTGATTGTCGTTACCTGTTGCTGCATCGATGCAGAATCGAGCGCGGACAAATTGCGATGCATTGCTGAATCGATTATTTTTGTCACCACTTTCAGGCTTACAAATGAATAAACACAGAGGGCTTTACTGTGTGTTTCTCCCCAGTCAACAGCCAACTTGCCTCTTCAACTCACCTGTGCCCTTCAGAGAGACCCTGGAGAGACCAATGTGAGCTCAGCTGCTCACAATTTGTGACTGTTCTCAGCCCAGCCCAGCAGTGTCCACAACTTGTCTGTGGCAGTTCACAGCTTCATTCTGACAGAGCAGAACACATTCTGCGTACCATCAGTCAGGTAGGTATCTCTCTCTCTCTCTGTGTGTGTGTGTGTGTGTGTGTGTGTGTGTGTGTGTGTGTGTGTGTGTGTGTGTGTGTGTGTGTGTGTGTGTGTGTGTGTGTGTGTGTGCGCGCATTGTGCTTTTCCTTAGCTTTATTACTTATCATGCAAATGTTATAATTGTATTTCCAGTGTACATTTTCTATTACAGACTGCCATCTAAAATGATATACTCGTGTTTAATACCACACACTCACCACATGGCGGTGCTCTAACTCTAACTAGTAAATTAGTTAAGCTCAATGCTAACCTGGTTTCATAAAATGTTTAATCTTGAATAAATGTTTAGGTTTTACTTTAGACCCTGAAATGGCTGCTAGCTGCCACACCATTTCCTTATACCGTAGGCCTACCTAATCAACATTTGGGTTGAACAATAGTTCTGGGATTATAACTCTACCTCCCTGTTTCTTTCCATCTTTGTCGTTTCTGTCTGTCCATGTGCCTGCCTACTGTCCCCACCCTCTCTCCATCTCTCTCTATCAGTTTTCTGTGGTGTTGGTGTATTCTGATGGATCAGTATGTCTACAACTAATAACATTGCCCAGGCCAGGAAACTGGTTGAACAACTGAGGATTGAGGCAGGGATCGAACGCATCAAGGTACAGAATGGTGTGTGTGTGTATGCGTAGTGTGCACGCACGCATGCGTGCGTGCACACTTGCCATTTCTTTCTCATCACTTCTACTCGGGTCATCACCCCCCTCTCCTCTGCTCTTTTTGCCCTTTCTCTGATTTATTTTCTCTGTTCTCATTCTATCCTTCTTCCCTGCCTGCACTGTTCTCATGTCCTCTTTTCAACCTCCTTCCTCTCTTCCCTGCCACTTTCCTCCCTCCTTCCTACTGCATATTATTTCTTGCCCCAGTTCTCCCTACATTCTCCTTCTAGCCTTCTCTCTTTCTCTCCTTTCTCCTTCCTGCCCGCACTCAACTGCCCATGGCCCCCCCTTTCTCTCCTGATTTCCTGTTCTGGGAGAGTGTTTTTTGCAGGTCCTTCAGTCCGAGTGTATCAAAAAAGCAACTGGGTTAAGGCAGCGGAAGCTTGTGATTGGCTGCGCAGAGGAGCCGAAAGTCAGGGGGACGGAGATACAACTAAACCTAACCTTAACCCTAACCCTAACCTCAGTAAAACTAACGCTGGTGAAATGCTAACCTGCCGACGCTGGTGAATGCTAACCTGGTGAATGTTAAACTGGTCGGACCAACGGTGCAAAAAACACTCTCCCTTCCTGTTCTCCCCTTGTTCTCCCTGGCTCCATCTCTCCTCCTGTCGCCACTCCACTTTACATTTTGATGCCAACACTTTCATACTTTTACTCAAGTACATTTTGAATTCCAGACTTTTATTTGTAACAGAGTATTTCTATATTGATATGTGAGTTATTTTTCCACCCCACATGCTTGCCCTCCCCTTTCCTCCTCTTTCCCTCCTTACTGTCCTCCCTCCTCTTCTCACTCATCTCTCTCTCCCTCTCATCCACTCTCTCTCTCTTTCTCTCTTCGTTGTTGTCGGGCAGAAACCGTGATCTCCATATTTCACAAAATAGCCAATTTACAACCTCAAAACATGTCTTACATTTTTTTAAATGAAAGTGGTTAAGCCTGTCTTTGGGATTTTCAAATATTTAACCAATGAAAAGTATTGACGAGAGCTTATGAATATATTATTCTAACTAGATCAACTAGATCTAAGCTCACAACGCGACACGATATGTGTTTTTTTTATCGCGATAAACGATAATAGCGATTATCATCCCATCCCTATTTCCACCTGACAGCAAGGTCTTCCTGGCTCTGTCCCTGCAGGTGTCCAAGGCAGCAGCAGACCTGATGAGTTACTGTGAGCAGCATGCCCGGAGCGACCCCCTGCTGGTGGGTGTCCCCACCTCCGAGAACCCCTTTAAGGACAAGAAGCCCTGCATTATCCTATAGCTGTGCTCCTCCCCTCCAGCCTTGAGACGTACACACACACACACACACACACACACACGCGCACACACACACACACACACGCGCGCGCACACACGCACGCACGCACGCACGTATAGTATACACACTTGCAGTTACACACATTCCCCCATCCGCATATCTACATTCACACATACAATACATCAATTAATTATTTTACCCTAACCCTTTTTCATTCCACACACACAAATACATACTCACTCACTCACACACATGCACACTCGTTTGTGTTCCTGCGTGCATGCGTGCGTGCGTTCGCTCACATGCGCGTGTGCACACACACACACACACACACACACACACACACACACACACACAGAGATAACTTTCCCAAACCACTTTGGAAAAGCGCCATACACCAGAGCAACAGCTAGGGGCAGGCATTCTAGCTCACAGTGGCTAAAATCAGTAGGCCTACTGAGTATAAACCAAGGTGCTTTGGTAATATTCAAATATGCTGTTAAATTAACTCTTAAGTGTCAGCTTAACTTGAAAAGGGATTTTGGAGATCACATGCAGTAGGATTGTGGGATAAAGTATTCCTGTGTTGTGATGCGAGGGGTTGGTTGGAGGATGGATGGCTAATCGTGGGATGGGTGTGGGAGTGGGAGTGGGTACGTGTGGGCGACCAACTGGGCACCGGTCATCCCTTACCCAGTCATGCCAGATACTAAAGCTAAAGTGCTTTAAGTTAAAAAATAATAATCACCAGGCCTGAGCCAAGGCCAACCAAGGTGTTTAAATTGAACCACATACTTGTGATTCGTCATGGGGAGTTGACACTTATTGTGGAGGAAATGTCCTGAAGCCTTGGAGTAGCCAAAAAGCATGTTCCCAACCAGTTTTATCAAAAGCTCCACCTCTGGAACTCCGGGGTACTTCTGTCTAAGGCTCCTACAATGGCAGTCCACAGCCTCCAGTCCAAAGCCCAGCTGTGCCAATACAGTAGACCGCTGCATCTAGATGCCGAACTACGGTGTTTCTATTCTCCACTGTGGTTTATGATTAGTGTCAGTGGACTTCAAGCTTATTAAGCTGATTTGAGATCTGCACCTAGCCACCTACAGTATGAGGTCTACTTTTGTCAACATGGGAGAGAAGATAGTGACCTGCTCCACATCAAAGTCAAGCTATTAACCCCAACACGTTTACAGCATTTTCTTTTTTCTTAAAGAAATACTAATTTGTGAAATATAACATACAGTATGTTTTGATTATTGTTTTGGAGCATTACTGATAGATGAAACTATTACAAAATATATTGATTTCTTTGTAGTATGTTTCGAGGTAGCCAGACGTTTGTTCCACTTCCCCTGCTTGATGCAGGATCAGATTTTCATTGTCTTAAGCAAAAATGAGAGGAGCTCTGAATCTGTGCCAGGGGTAACTTCTGCCTGTTTTGTTAGGTTCTAAGTGAAGGATTCTACTGTAACACAAAGCCTCCCAGTGCTTTACCCCAGAGAGAGAGTGGTTCTTGAACACTGACCAGCGTTCCAGTATATCACAGTTGCTGAATGACTGGTCATGCCCTAGAATCACGCTGCCTTCAAATAAAGCTAAACGAACCCAGGCTGGAGGTGAAAACTCTCAATGAAATAGTGGAATGAAGTTACCAGCTTTCCCCCTCCCTTCCTCCCCCCTCTTTCCTCCATTCTGGTCACTTTGGGTCTCATAAGAGACAAGCTTCAGTGATGGCATAATCAGTATCAGAGTCCACACTATCAGAGGAGAAAATGGAGGAAATGGATTGCTGGTGATGCCAATGCTGTTCCTCTGTTTGCCTCTCCTCCACATATAGCTCTGCTATAGACCTGCTAAAGATTTATGTCTGACTAGCTCCTTAATGCGTTGTGGGTTTCAATTGGTCAGGGAACGGATACCAGTGACGTACAGCAATGACCAATGAACTCATTGGCGCATTGGAGGTTCTAGTCGAGAAACTCTAATCACAGAGCAATTTCCTGTCTCTCTTTTCCTTTACCGTGCTCCTCCTCTTTAAAAAACCAAACTTGATTGTAAAAACAAAACACATAAAAAAAAGGATAAAGCTAAGATAAAATGAACTAAGTGTATAAACTTTCTTTCAGACGTGCAGAAGTGAGAGTAGCTGTTTTGGTTTAGTTTGAGTTTCTTCATTCTATGGAGTCCATGGAACCTGGTCAGTTGAGTATTACCCTGTACAGTGTTTGTAAGATAAGATAAGATACAAAAACATTACTCCGAACATGGAATCCCCTCAGTGGATGTTGCATTTTTATTAGCTCTACTTTGCCTAAATGTTTCTGTTCTGTCAGTCAGGATTCTCTCTGTCTTGAGAGGTTCAAGAGGCTTGTGCTCCTAGAGGTTGGTTTTAGCCACAGATGTGGACACAACACCCCATGAGGAACATACATACGACTTAATATTAGACAGGAAATTAGGACCTTGTATTTTTATGATTGTATCCTTTTTAAGATGATGAAACAACATCTGACCTCAGTTCAGTGGCTAGAACCAACCTCTTATCTACTGCAGAAGAATGATGGCAGTCGTAACATGATGAGAATCCATCTTTCTGTCTGAAGTCTTGTTTTATTGGGAGCAGAGATTGGCTGGGAGAAGGTGCACTTACTGTATATACATAAAAAAACACACACACACACACACACACACACACACACACACACACACACACACACACACACACACACACACACACACACACACACACACACACACACACACACACACATTTACAACGCAGTAGGTCCTTTGTTGTTTTAGATGAAAGTGTTTGCTTATGGTTGGGGATGGTTTTCCAGTACCTTCCGGAAGCAAAGGTCAAAGAAACTGTGAAAATCGGCCCGAGTGCTCTAGCTGGGCCGCCTTGAGCAGCATTCCTGTGGTGTAAACAGTACAAAGGCTGCCACGGGTTCACCGTATAGGTGTTTGTGTCCTTACATAATGTAACAACATACAACAATGTTCTCTTCAAGAACAACTGCAGTTAACTAACAGGTTGGAGTGCAACCGTTTTAGCTTGTTGCTCATGGACACTTTTGACACAGTATTACACAGCGTTCGGTTGGAGCCATGTTAGCTGTCGTGCAGCTCAAATGTGGGGTGTTTCAGTTACATGACAGCCCCTCTATTATACTGATAGACAACCTAGCCGCACCATGTCAGGGGTTTTGAGGTGGCAAACAGCTGTTTAGCATGTGTGGACTTGTGCGAGTGTGCAGGCATGCATGTGAGCATGCGTACCTCTTGCAATGCAAAGACAATATACATCTTAAGTGATTTAGTGTTGTATTTAATCTGAAGATTGTGTTTTATTCAACAAGTGAACAAAATGTGTCACTAGGGTGAGATACAGTAACTACATGTTTCCAGTCTGGTTTAAGTTTTTTTTTAGCATTAAGAATTAACCTTGAGACTAGTGGCAATATCTTGAGACCGGTGCCTCCCTCCACTGACAGATATGTTCACCTGTTCTAATAAAATAAAAATAAAACATGATTCCAAGATTCTGTACAAGACTGAACATGTATGATTACTGTTTTAGGCACAAAATCCTGGGCCCATCTCTTGGTTGCATTTGTTCCTTGAAGCATTTGCTTACATAACTTAACAGACCATGCTGAAAGTGCAGTTACAAGACAGGAGCAGGGGGGGAGTATCTGTATCAGTATGTGTGTATTCAGTATGTAATGTATGCGTGTGTGCATATGTGCTCACTTACTGGGGCCTTGGTGTTCAATAGCTGAGCGCAATGGAATAGCTGGAGGTGCATGCATGAGCATATTTGCTTGCATGCACATTCAGCCACATAGCACACGTGCATGCATGCATGTCTGTTTGTGAGTGTATGTGTGTTTTGAAAATGGGATGAGAAAGAGCTGCCTCCAGATTACAGAGTGGTATGTTGTAATTTATACCACATATCACAGTCGCACAGTGCAGGGTTAGCCTAACTCTCACTGGAGAATAGGTCATGCAGTTCTTACTGGGTCACAGCAGCAGATGACAGACTCACCTCAGCGGTCAGGTTTTAGTGGGGAAAGGACTGGCATGCCATTTTTTGGGTGGAGAAGATGGATGTGTGTGTTTTGTTTAGAAAATATTAACATTTCCTGTGCATAAATATGCGACTAACCCATTTTACAAGTGAACTTTTTGAATGGCTGGGTGGAGAAACAGGGACTTATACTGTAAACCCCATTTTTACACATAATTGTCCACGTGCCTCTCTAAGCTACTGACCAGCAGGAGTCTGTTGCCATTGTTGCTCTGTTAGGGTCTGAATACACTGAGAAATGTAATATTTGCCTAACAACAGCATAATTATTGGTTTTGTGGGAGTCTGCCTTTTCTTAAGGATATATTTCAACCTATCACATACAGATCAGTGTAACTTTCTCTCTTTTAGTGATAGTGACATCAACTAGCCTATTTGAGGGTTGAGGAAGTACACTTGACCTGAGAAGAACCCAATGGAAATGCACACGTCGTGGTGACTATATGGTGCTGCACTGCTACAGCAGAACCAAAGGAGTAGAAAGACCAGTCTGAGTCTGTTCAACGGTCCTATGGTAGGAACACGGTGTGAGAATGAAAGCAAGCAAGCACACATGCATACACACACACATGCACATTCACATACACACAATACACAGCTTTCCACCCTTGACTCCCAATGTTGTTTGCAGCCAAAACTCTGAAGGATGTTCTTTGTTTTTTTATTCATTCCATTGCTGGTTGGGCTGCAATCAGAGACAACCAATCTTAAGTCGTTGTGCAGTTTCAGAAGAATCAGAGCGATTCTTCTGATTGGTTGGTTGTTAGTTTGCCTTATAGTGGCGTGTGTTGTGCTAATGCTGGTTTTGGGGGCATCAGACTGAATGAGGTACCAGTCTTAAGTAGAACACTCGGCTTGAGATCGTAGTTCAGTAGTGGTGTGGCACTGTTCACACACAAGCCCCAAAAATGTATTTCTGGAATTGTGGGGAGAGTCGAGGCTCCTCATTGGTGAACCTTGTATCAAACATCAACCATTCGGCCCTGAGCCCTGCCTGAGACTCATATTTTGTGTTCTGATCTCCTGTGTAATGCATACAGTATTATGTATCTTTTTTGCCTTGATTGATTATGAAGAAAATATATCTATTTTTTGTAACTGTTCTTCTCTGATGTGCCATAACTCATGTTTTCTTGCACACTGTTAATATTTTGTGGATATTGCTGTTTAAAAACAAAAAGATGATATTGAGAAGTAGATAACATTAATAAAAACATGATATAATAACGCAAGCTTTGGTATTGGTGAAAATCATTTCTCATAATGTGTGCACCTGTTGCAAGGATAGGGAGGCATGCAAACAGGTGTGTCTGGCTATTTCCAAAGTACATACATGCACAACAGTCATGTTAGTACATACTGTATTACATAATGTACAGTACACATGCATGCAATTGACAAAGGCTTGTTGAATTCTATAAACAAAGGCCAGGCCAGGTAATACCTCCCTCCCCGTTAGGTCATTTTGAAAGAATGTTATTGTTGCCTTTCACCAGTGTCTGTCTGACTGTCCCTGTGCCCTTTGAAATCCGCCTGGAACAAGTCACATGAGACACCTGCAAGTTTCAAATCAAGGTCCTCCAACCTCCCCCTATCCATGCAAGGCCAATCAGCCGCGAGGTGGATCAACCACTGGCCAATGTGGAGCAATGGCAGCTGCTGTCGGAGTCAGCCACTCCCCTGTCCGGCTGATAGTAAACAAATGGGAGGCCCATGTGCGGAATGTTCTCTCTCTCCTCTGCTCTGCTGCCTGAGTTCTCAGAAGACATGTGAGAGGGAGGGTGGGGAAGAGAAACAATCGTGGTCTGAAAGGCGGGTAAAGGGAGTACATAACCTGGGCTGCAGAACATTGTGCTTACCTACAGGTGAACATGAGTAGATTGTACACTAAGGGCAATTTTGTGCATGCCCAGCTCCTCTACATTTGGCAAAGTGCATGCATTCAGCAATACAAAGGCCATAATGTACAGCAACACAGAAGCAGCAAACACTGCAGAAGAACAAGGTCAATGTTGTGGAAGAAACAGATCCTGCAGCTACCAGAAAGTTTGGCCATGCAAACGTGTCTCCAGGCAGGGCTATATTTGAACTCATGCTTTCAACAAACAGTAACCCTAATAACCCCTTAAGGCTTAGGACATGGTCTTGTTTGGCCTGTCTGTGAAAGGGTGAGTTTCTGTCCCCACCCCAGCCTCTCTGGCTGACTGTCCTGTGTTAACAACAAGAGGAAACCATGGTTGCAGAGACAATGCCCTACGTACGTGTGTGCTTTTTTCCATTCCCGAAATGCTATGTCAACACATTACTCCGCTATCATTACTAGTTCCATGACGTAAGCATGTTTTGTTTTGGATTACGAACAGAATCCAAATGGACTGATATGGCGCAGTTTGTTGATTGTTAAAACAATAATTTATTCACCTGGACCACAAAGCCCAAAAATAGCTCATACATAATAAGGTGTTGTGCACAGCACAATTCCATAAATCACATGTAATTTTTCTGCAACATTAAGTACCACTAGACAGCATACATCTTTCTCTTAAAGGCACTAATTATCAGCACAGTCTTTCAAACTAAAATCATAGTTAACATTTTACTTTTGATCACAGACAAGGCACCATTTTTCTGTTGTGGCCCTCAGCATAGAACTATTTGTTTTGGAATTCAGTCACATTTTTGCAATGCCAATGAAGCTTGCATGACATCTCCATTTCAGTTCGCATGGCAGTTATTACTGAATAAGAATCACCAGCTTGTCATTGTAACAAAAAAACACATTATACTGTCATGCATGTGTCGGCAACACACACGTACAACACACCATCTTTCCAATTTTACAACCTGTGACACTTGGAATCCCCAGCGTACAGTAGTTGCATGAATACATTCTCCTCAAGTGTAAAACCATATGATACAGATCACCAGCATTGCTAGCATTAGATTATTATTATTATTATTTATGTTAAACACTGGGGAAAACCAAGTACGTTAAAGATTAACCAACAAAAGGCATATTTTTAGAAACCTAAAAATACATGGTTTCTGTGGGACTCGATGCACGTGTATCCAAATGGCATAAATATTCCACATACCAACACCGCCTTTTCCATGCGTCACTGTGGCAAATGAATGTTCCAATCCAGAGAACAGATTCTAGAGCTCAACGTCCACTCCATAATTGCTCTGACTGTTCCTCTCCACTTGCTCTGAAAGAGAAGCATTCCTGCTTGGTTGCGCTGGTAGCCACCTTGTCCTCATTCAGGACAGCACATCTGCAGTCCACTACAGGCTGTCCTACCATGATCGCCCAGGTCATCAGCACCTGAACTTGTGAGTGGAGCTGCAAAGTGAGAGCTCCTGTTTTGTTGGTACAGTATTGTGTTTTGGAAGCCCCCTCCGCCCTCCTCAGCGCTCCTGCAGGACTAGTTCAGGCACCCACTGGTTGAGGCTTCGGCTTTCCCTGCAGAAGTTCCCCACTTCCAGGAGTCTGCAGTGGTCTGCTTGGGGGTTCTGCAGCGGAACAAAAACAAAGTAGTCAGCTACAGGTACGAAAGAACACGTGTTCAGCTGACTCGTCCTTGAGCAAGACAAAGGACCTCAATTCATTTAACCAAAGTCTCTGGATAAAAGCGTACCAGTTAAAGTTAATGTCTCAAGACAGATTCAGAGCTCTGCAGCTGAATCTGTCGGTAACTCCCATCACAACGTTTAGAGTTGTTATTATGATAACTAAGGAGCACCACCAGAAGAGTGGTTTTCTGACGGGTTCGCAGATTACCTTAAAGTAGACACAAATGAGGAATGTTGCAGTGATTATAAATAGTTTTCTCACAGTGCACAGTTTACCATGATGCACCTCATCCGATACCTGACCTGATCCCATCATATGCTACAGTATATGTCGTGTCCGTTAAATGTGTTCATTTAGCCGTGAGCAGCAGTAACATTTTGCACATCCACTCTGCCGAGTCAACTCACCGTCACCAGGATGCAGTGGAGATCTCTGTGATCCTCCTGGTTTCTGTTGGCATCCATGGTGACGAGGGCCTGCTCCAGTAGCCGCTGCAGCCGGTGCACCCCGGAGACGCGGAGGATGGAGATGCCGCTGTCGCAGCAGAACGACTGCAGCAGGGTGAAATGGATCTGAAGCGCCACGTCAACCTCACTGTCGGCCGCCAGAACACATAGGACCACATTGTCTGGGTCTCTGAGGAAACAGGAGAATAAGTCGGTTACGGAGAGGATACTTGGCCAGGATAGAAACTCAGAGTAAGAAATTATCGGATAAAATGAAATCAACAAAATTCAATAGATATTAATCTGAAAATTAAGCTGTATACTGGGAAAATTGGTAGGTCATGTGAAAACTGATAGGTTTAATTCTAGCAATGTCTAATTCAGCAATGTCAAAATAAACAGACCAGACAATTAGTTTATCAATGACTCATTGGCTGGCTCTCACTGTATTTTCCACCTCAAATGTGTGAAACTGGAAATGACCAAGTATAAAACTCAAAACTCACGTATTCAGGAGTTTAGCCGACTCATAGATCCCTATGGTCAGGCAATCCAGCCTTTGAGCGGTTACAAGAAGCTCCTCAACAGCAAGACTGACAGACTGCATTCTGCAAGGGAGAGAGGATAAGAGCACAGAAGTTGACTCGCATGTAGGCTATTGCATATTAGGCTACTTGTTGTGACATAACTCACAGATGCACATTTAATTTCCTCTACTTGGGACATAACTCACAGATGCACATTTAATCGCATCTATTAACAGTACACTAATATGCATGGGGAACAGATGCACATTCCTTAAACAGACGGAGCTGTGATGTAGATGGATTAAATGCAGATTGATAAACTGAATTAACTATATACATGGCATGCATAGTTAATGCATGCAAATACCAATGCAACATGCATTTTCCTAATATTGCGCTTGCTTGCTCAATGTAAACGGTGATGTTCACATAATGTAACTTACTGTAAGTCACACGCGTTTCCACATGGCTCAGCAACTCAAGTAAAAAACGAGCACGGCTTGCCATAAGTTGCCAATGCCTGATAACTGCAAAGAACAACACCACTTACTTTTTCTAGATGATATCCACCAGAGTATTTATGTTGTTTTTGTTTTGAATTGTATTCCGAAAAGAAAAGAATGTATAGCTCTCCCGCGACTTGAAGGTTCCACACGTGACAGCTGTATACGCAAATGACAGTGTTGAGTCTTGATTTGGCAACATTGCGACACACTTTACTGCCTGCCTCCATCTGCCTACTAGAGGGCGTCACCGAAACTGTTCCACCTTTGCGGCTCAAAAGAAATACATTTTCTTTGTGCAAGTGAGTGGGCACTGGGGCCTTTACTTTTGTTTCATTTATATGTAGGCTTAGGCCTATACTTAGGCTATTTTTTATTTATTTTTAAAAGGTAAATGTTTACATGAAAATAAACAAATATCCATTTTAAATTGCTTATATCAATCACACATATACGGAGCCATGGAGTGGACATACACTAATTCATACACACACACAAACTGCAAAATCCAAATTTATCAGAATTTCCATTCTTTTTTTTATTACGAGATACTGACTGACAGTGACACCTTGTGGTTAGTTGTGGTAAGGGCTACAACTTGTGATTATATATAGTGGGCTACTTGTTAAATGGTTTTGGAATGATAAAACAGGAGATTGACTTTTTTTTTAAGCGTTTATTGTTTAGGTCATACAATCATTAACAAATCAGAACTGTGTGTGTGATTCGATCCACTTTTACAAAAAAAAAAGAAAAAAAAGTGTGTGAATATTAACACAGAGAAAGTGATATGAAAAGCCAGATATTCTTTCAATGGGTGCTTTGTAATGGGTACTTTGTGCACAAGAAATTAAATGCCACATAACTGTGGTTTTCATGTCAACGACCCAAATTGTTTTGTATTTAGCCTAGCAGCGGAGAGGGACAGCGAATGCATTTTCCGGCAGCGGCACCTGCCGCGACGTCGCCTACCGACACCGGAACTGCCGACAACAGCCGCGGCAATGATTCCTATGCCGTGGCAATTATACCTAATCTGTGGCAACACCGGACAGTTAGGACTACTACTAGGCTACTAAGGAAAGGGTGGTACAGACAGACAGACAGACAGACAGACAGACAGACAGACAGACAGACAGATAGACCCATCTCTGGCAGCACTGCGGCCGCCGCCGATGCACCGGCGGATCGGGTATAGTGTGTGCCAGCGGCTACGTCATTGTAGTCCTTAGCGGCCATTTCTTGGGTAAAAACACAGGTGTTTCAATTGTTTGATTGCATAGAACTAATGCTATAGTCTAATCAGAACACCTGTGTAAGGCTGTGTTTACCCAAGAAATGGCCGCTCTTAGAACTACATTTGGCACACCGGGACCGCCGGTGAGGCCCGGCGGTCCCGGCAGGTGACGGCGGCTATCGGCGGCTGCCGGTGAGGCCCGGCGGGCCCGGCAGGTGACGGCGGCTACCGGTGGCTGCCGGTGAGGCCTGGCAGTGACGGCGGCTACCGGCGGCTGCCGGTGAGGCCCGGCGGGCCCGGCAGGTGACGGCGGCTACCGGTGGCTGCCGGTGAGGCCTGGCGGGCCCGGCAGGTGACGGCGGCTACCGGCGGCTGCCGGTGAGGCCCGGCAGTCCCGGCAGGTGCGGCATTGCCGCGGTAGATCCCGGTGGTCCACCAGTAGATCCGGAAGGTCGGCAAGCGACCACCAGAGAGAGCAGACATGACTGTTTTAATACTTCATTCATTTATTTATACATAATTGACTATATTAGCACGCTGGTCCACTGCTGATCATGGTGCGTGCGTGTGTGCATGCGTGCGTGCGCGTGCCTGCGTGTGTGTGTGTGTGTGGGGGGGGGGGGGGGGGGATAGGTTCGGCAACAGCGGCTGATGCAGCTCCATTGTCGGTCTGTCCGGCGTTGCCACGGATTAGGTATAATTGCCACGGCATAGGAATCATTGCCGCGACTGTTGTCGGCAGTTCCGGCGACGCCGCGGCAGGTGCCGCTGCCGGGAAGTGTATGCGGCTGTTGTCGGCAGTTCCGGCGACGCCGCGGCAGGTGCCGCTGCCGGGAAGTGTATTCGCTTCTTCTGGGGGAGGGCGGATCCCTATTCGAAAAGATATGGGGCCAGGGACCCCCATTAGAAATTAGAATTCAATTAGAATTGTTTAATTGTAGCAGATCTAGAATGCAAAGAAATTGGGTTA
This sequence comes from Nannobrachium achirus, assembly GCF_963921795.1. NCBI lineage: Eukaryota > Metazoa > Chordata > Actinopteri > Myctophiformes > Myctophidae > Nannobrachium > Nannobrachium achirus. Next base: position 31,972,962 of record NC_137827.1, on the reverse strand, counting down.
AAATGGTTAAACAGATGTTTGCTGGGGACCCCTGGTACCTCCTCAGTCCTCAGGGACCTCTAGGGGTCCCCAGACACCACTAGGGTGAGGCACCATAACTTGGCTCAGACTTGGATGAGTGACTTGTCATCATCACTTATTTGCTACATTGTTATAATCAGATTATATTTTCACTTAGCAACTGATCATTAACTCTATAACCATAATTTTGAAAAATTAGAGATTATTGACAATCAAAAACCTTAAACTTAAAAACGTACAGTACTGTATACCGTTAAAGAGTAGGTGAATAACAGTAGGGGAGAACTGCATGCAGTTTACATTAGCCCTTTTCAGGAACAACAAACCTTGAGCAAAGAAGGCTCTTATCAGGACTAGAAAACAGTGAAATGTGCTGTAGAAAAATAGCCACAGACCCACCCACAAAGTAGTGATAAGTGGATAAATGTTATTTTATGGCAGTTTATGGACACCCACTCTTAATCATGGACTGTGTCAGCAAACCAGCATGTGCATGTGATATATGGGTTTACTTGTGAGTGAGTACGCTGTGTGTATGCATGTGCGTGTAATTTGTAATGTATTACTTTTATTATGTTTTGTATATAGTCTCCTTATGTTTTGCAGCTGTAACACCCTGATTTTCCCCCTTTGGGGCTTAATAAAGTGTTATCCTATTCTATAATAGTTCCACCTCTTCTTCCTGGTTATCAAAGAAGCTGTCTGTGTAGTTGAGTATCTGCTTCACAGCGTTCATCAGCAGAACATCAACATCTAGATCCAGGTTTATCTCTTGGCTGTAGTTTTTCACTGGCAGCACGCAGGCTAACGGGATGCCAAGAGAAGAGCTTAATTCCTGGGCCTGAAAGACAGTGAAGGACAGAGTATTGCTGTGAGTTCTGGGCGGGAGACATGTGCTGCAAATGAATAGATGGCGGGAGACATGTGCTGCAAATGAATAGATGTACAAATGGTAATGTTACACCAAGGTTGAACTGACTTGTAGCCTACAGCAAATGGGATGGGCAAGAACTATAAAAGCAGCTTATAGCACTTGGTATCACCAAAACGACACAAAAGAATCCTAAGCGCTCATTTAACCCTGGGAGTATACGGTAAATGAACACTGAGGATTTGATTGTGCATCACCCTCTCAGAGACCAGTGTGCTAATCATCATCAGCTATCATTCCATGAAACCCAGTGCTCTCAGAGGAACTGATGGAGCGTTCATCCTATGCAGATTTCAGTCGTAACCATTTTTTTAAAATGTATTTGTAAATAATCACCCCCAATCCACCCACCTTTCTGTCAATGTGATCATCCTTCAAATTCCCACTTCCCTATGTACTGTAGTCCCCATAGTTGCTGCTGACCATGTGCACTCTATAATCAGGGCTAAATAGTAAATGTCATCAGAGTGAGATGGCATGACAAGTGACAACTAAAACATTTTAACAAGAGACCTGCATCTGACCAAACCCCATTAGCTCTGGTTACCTTCCTCTGGATATAACTGCTGCGATAGACATTCTTCAGCTCCGCTTTCACTAGAGGACAGGCCTCATCTACTTTGGTCATGAGCACAAGTTGGGGGATGTCTAGGGGTCAGAAGAACACAAAGGTGAATGGAACAGAAGAGAACAGAATTTAATGGAACAGGATGGAAAAGCTAAAGGAGAGAACAAAAACAAAACACATCCAAAATATGAGTAGATATAATTGTGGGTAAAGTCAAGTGCGCCCAGCAGGTCACTCACTCATCTGGTTTGTCTTCCTCCGAAGAGCAGCTAACTTCTCCCGCATCTTGTCAGAAAGCAGAGCAATCTTGGTGGAGTCAATCACATACACCATGCAGTGAATCTTGTCCTTCAGAGTTGGATCCTTCTTATAGCCACTTGAATCTGGTTGCAGAGGAGCTGAGGGACTAAACTGGGGTAGAGATATTGAATATGTGTATTTTTCAATAATGGCTTCAACTTTTATCTTAAAATACATTCTCCAAAATAAATGCATAAAGATGGACTATTTTATTGGCGGACATGATTGATCAACTTGTTTCTAATGCAATAATGTATTAATTGATTGCCAATTTTCCATATTATTCCTTCACTCCCTTTTCAACAAAACAAGCAAATATGAAGTAGGCAATAGACACATGTGGCTATTAACAGTCTCCAAACAAACACAGAAGAAGATTACTTTGAGGAAATGAGAAGGAAAGAACAGGAGGATGATAATAAAGATGACTTTCAGGTAAAGATAAAGAAACTGAAAACAAAACAAAACCATTAATGTTTTGTGACTAAATGTGGCCCCTACTGGTGGCCTTGGGGAATGGCACCATTGTCCACACACCAGAGAAACAGATTTTCAACCCTTCGCATGCACACACTCACACAGTGCAGATGTATTAACAAATGAAACAAAATACAGTTTTTTGGGGGGGGCTTTAACCTCTAATAATGGCACAATACATTATTTTTCAACCTGGCACTTTCATACATTTCTGTCCCTCTGATACATGTGTGTTTGAAATAGTTTGTATGGCTGCATGTTATGCATTGAGCATTTGTTTATAAAGTTCCTAGTTTTTTATACAGAATTGAGTCTTTCTCGATGTCCAAAGGCCATGATGATGTCACTGAATCCACTGCTAATCACAATATACACACACAAAATGTCTTATAAAGATATTGAAAAGTATCTAATCTGTAATCAATAAAAAAAACAAGTGCAATATATCTTGTATTATCAGTCATACAGTTAAGTTAATGTAATTAACATTGTTTACTCTACTAATATTATAATTGTGTTGCAGGATCAACTCTGTTTGTCTGGGAGAGTCTCTCTTTGAGTTCTATGACAAGTACAGGAGTTGAATCCCTGCATCCCTATTCTGGGGCATGCATTCAGTGAAAATACAGCTCCATCCACAGATGTTGAACCTCCCCAAGTTAGATTTAATTTCCCCACGGATGGTTCAAAATTCTGACCCTGAGTGTTATCGCACCCCATCAGGCTAGTTTGGGTCATATTTGTTTGCACATAAGCTCCACTCCAATCAGTGAGGAAAATGTCATGACTCTTAACATTTAAAATCTCACAAAAATTGCAGCAGAAAGAGAAAAAATTACAAAACAAAAGGGTTTCAAGTTTATGAATCCTTAATAATAATAAAAGCACAATGTCCACAATAACTTATTCTCAGTTCAAACCTGGTAACGATCTTGTACGTGACCCTTGAAGATGCTGATTAGGTCGTCCATGTCCAAACCACTCTCAGCATTCTCCTCCAGTCCCATAGTGTCACAAAGAATCAGGGGAAGAGGTTTACCACCCTTCCCTGACTTGATGGTAAAAGTGCGGAACTAGAGAACAACAACATACAGTAAAACATGCTATAATGAATCAGTTGGAGCTATGCATGTAATGATTCACTTAACTCGTCTCACGCTATGATTCCAATCACGATATACATTTTTTTTAACACAAGTATTTTCCAAATGACATCTTGACCCCCCTCCCCATGCTATTAATCTAATATGTACCACAATTTCACAACTTTTATTTAACTACATTGCAAAAGTAACTTTTCATGTAAAAGTAGGCCTACTTCTGTGCAACAGCAACATTACTGTTACATTATACCCTGCAGGGATGCCATTCTAAAGTGGCAATCACAACACTATTAATCCATGCAGATTGTTAGGAAAACAATACAGCAAGGTACAACACATTGATATCTTATCAGGAAAATAGTCAGATGTTGTTAGAATCAGCTTCATTACCTGCGTGGTAAGGCTCTTTCCTGCAATGCCAGAGATTGCCTGGGATGTGATGTTGCCTCGGAAAACAGAGTTGATGGAGTTGAAGAAGCTGGACTTTCCAGCCCCTACTGGTCCCACCAGCAGCACCTTGGCCTGGGACACTGACTTTATAACAGGTTTATATGACTCGATATCCTGCTTCAACTGCCGTTTCATCCTGGAGGAAGGAAATGCATGTGTACTGGTTTAATCATATCTTTTTGCTCAGACGGCGTGCGGGTCATTTCTTTTGTCTAGGTTTCATAATATCTCAAATAAAGTCATAGTTTCTCTCTCAGCATAATTTATAGTACAAAATGTAAATAAATTGTGGCATTTTCTTTTCCAAGGGTAAAAGAAGTTCAGATTGATAAAATCTGTATTTAAATAACTGGTGATCCTCTGATTATAATTTATTTAAAAGTCTTTGGAATTAATATAAATGATATTCCATTTTAATAGCAAAAGGTGACCCCAGATCCAATATAAGCCTGCATGCATTGCATACTCATCTGTCCACATGATCTTCCTCCATGGTTTAGCCATGAGACGACCTCCTGAGACAAAGTCTGTTTGAGAAAGAAAGACATTACTGTTTCTGTTTGATGTCACTATTCTAACTAATGTTATTCATAATCACAATTATTGTATATTTGACCATATTATGGACTAGTTAATTTGAAACACAATCTACATTAATATTCACAATCAGATCTATTTGTACACAAGCCACTTTTAGCTTGCAAAACTAAATATTGCCAATGTTTACAAATAATCTAATTCACTAATCTGTGTATGATGCATAGTGACATTCATGGAGAAGGGTGGTATAAGGGCTAAGTCCACTATTACCCTCCACACGGTACACTTCAAACTCAGTCAGTTCCAGGTCATCTCCATGCATTTCCTCAGGAGTAAAAGTGAATCCTGTCCCCGGGTTGGACTGGATACCAGGCTTGTCATCATGCAAGAACACCAAAGCGCCATAATTCGGACCACCATCTCCATCAGTGAATCCACTCAGACCATCATTGCTGGCTACCTTCAATGGCTTCTCGCGGGACTCGCACCCTGCACTCATGCTGTAGAGGAAAGCCTTCTCGTCAGAGATGTTCTGCTGAGTCTTGGCGTAATCCTTGGCAGTGTAGGCTCCAAAGATGAACCCGGCATTGTTGTAGGCTGCAATTACGGTGGGACCCTGGTGGTCACAACGATTGTGGAAGGCGGCTGCGGTATATCCGTGCACACTGGCTTTGTAGAGCAGGTGGAGCCTGACATGACCGAACAAAGACAGCAACTTCTTCTCATGTTCCACAGAGAGATTGGATGTGACCACACTCATGATGAAGGACCAAGTTATCTAAACCGCAAAGGATATCAGAATCAGAATCACTTTTATTTGTCACTTTCTCCATATACTTGCATACATAGGTACTGTAGGCCTACAGACAATGAAATATTGTTCCTCCTCAGTCACTCATAAAACAACACATTTAAAGAGATACTAGAAAAAAATGTTTTATTATAAGGTTATTATTAGAATGTCATGTCATGTGACATTCTAGGGCTAGATCCAAGGCTACCTTCAACATACATGATCACTAGCTGTCACTCTTCACAATATTAGGCTGATCAGTAGGCCTATATGGTTAGATGAATGCATAATATCATTACATTTTCCTTCCTCCTTTAACTGACACACTTTTTTTCACATTTTTATTTTATTTGTTTCTTTTAAAAAACACTCAACAAAATACATCATATATCTCATATCACTCATCACGGTCAAGCAGGTTCAGATACAAAGCAGATACTTGAGCTTTTCCAAATGCACCACATTCATCAACTCTCTTATCCAAATCTCATATGTTGGTACAAAGTCTTGCTTCCAGTTCAGGAGAATCATTTTCTTTGCTACAACCATGCCCAGAGAAATGGCTTGAGATTTGAACTTATTTATTCCGTTTAGAATACTTGTTACTCCGAGAATAGCTACCAGAGGACTTGGTTCCCAGTTCTTCTCAAAAGCTTTAGAAAAGCATTCGAACACACTTTTCCAAAGGTTAGTGCGTTTTTGACATGACCAGAAAGAATGTGCCAGTGTGCCGTGTGCCATCTTACATCTATTGCAAAGGGGAGATACATCGGGATATATCCTGTGCAGTCTATCTTTGGAGTAATATAGACAATGAATTGTTTTCAATTGTATCAAATTATGTCTGCTATTTATTGAGCACCTATGCACTTGCAAGACTCTCTGTCCATGTCCTTTCCTGTATCACTTCTCCAAGTTCTGTCTCCCAACTGCTTTTAAATGCGTGTGTGTCAATTTGAACATGTCTTTGTATATTATGATAAAAATAAGAAATTGCCCCAGGATTATGGGGGTTACATTTATTAATATTTTCAAGTAATTCATTACAACAAAGGTTTTCAAAGTTTTTAATGTTTTTCCTAACATAATCTCTAATTTTGCAAATACTAAAAATTAGATAGGCCTACTGGGATATTGTAGGTTATACGGAGCTGTTCAAATGACATGAAATGTCCTTCAAAGTATAAGTCTCTTATTTCTTTAATACCCTTATGATTCCAGCTGGTAAAGACAGGATCGTTTAGGCCAGGCACAAAGGAATGATTTAGACATATTGGACTATCAATGTAAGTATTGGGTGCCTTTGCATACAGCCTAATTTGTTTCCAGACTTTAAGTGTATTTTTGATCACAAAGTTATCACCGTAAACTGCTTTATCTATTTTATTAGGGCCGTTAAGAAGAGCAGGAGGTCCCCACACAAAAGGAATGTTCTAAAGCGAGCCATTCCGGGCAGTCATGCAAGCTATTCACTGAACCTTTTTTCCACACCATGATATGCTGTTCAGATGGGCTGCCCAGTAGTACGCTTTGAATTTCGGCAGACCAAATCCACCTTCATTCTGTGGCTTAGTCAAGTGTTTTTAACTGACACACTTTGAGCATAGCATTTTTATTCACTTTTGAAATCTAGAGAGTTGCTAAACTGCTCTCAAAACTAAAAGTACTGGCAGCTTTCAAACCAAGTAAAAACACACTGTCCACTGTGTATCATATGGGCCACTACTTTGTCAGTCACACTCACATGTCACCCTTCAACTGATTTAAATGTGGCTACCTAAACCTACAATACATACATCACTGGAATCCATCTTATTTTAACAGTGATAACTGCGACTCTCATAATATCAAGCTTACCTTCAAAGGCTGTTGCCTGAACTTCTTTCTTCCAGAAAATGGCTGGAACCAAGTAGCCTAATGTCTTGAGCTGATGGAAAAAATTAAAAGATCGTAGATAGATACCACACCTAGACTGTACAGGATTGAGTTAAACTGTAACTACTACTTTTCTTTTCCTCTGTATCTGTCCCGTGTCTTCTTTACTGATGTGAATGCAACTGAAATAACTTTCAGTTTCATCCTGTCTAATCTGGGTTCCCAGAAGCATCTCATTTTCGCCTGTCAGAATGAAACTGAAAGTTCATAATAACACACACACGCACACGCGTGCGCACACGCACGCACACACACACACACACACACACACACACACACACACACACACACACACACACACACACACACACACACACACACACACCAGGAGGTATATTGGTGATGTTACAATCTTTATTGTTGTTTACATTAATTTACAACACCACCCACCGCCAGCCCAACCTATTACTGTACATACAGAAGACAACATACACATTGAAAGCTGTAATGTTTTCAATCTTCTCAATAGCCTATACCATTTCTTTCTTTCTTTTTTTCTTTTTACTGTATAGTGAAATCCTTATTGTTAAAGGTAGGGTGAGTGATCAATTTTGGTTAAAACAAAGTGTTTCTTGTCAAAAGCATAAAGCTCCATGTTATGATAATCAGTGTTTGTTCACAGTAACAGGAATAATAGGAGTAACAGGAATCTCACCATCTCTTCAGCTGTTAAACAGATAATTCATTTTCAGGCGGGTTGCCAATTTCATTTACCGGTATGAGCTTCAACTTTATTCCAGTTCCAATTTTGTGTGCTCATTTCTTTGTGTCATCACTTCAAATTTCACTTGTTTATCCTGTACCTGGTAGTTCTCTTTCCTGATTGGATACAATTGGTATCCCAATCTGAACATTTATTTTCTGTATGGGAAGACACCTGACTGTGACTGAACAAACACTAGCAATGATTAATATCAGAATATAGAACCAGGCCGATTTAATACTTAACTCAACAACAACAAAAAATCACTCACTGCACCTTTAATTGACCTCCTAAGAGTGTACAAATGGAACCAAATGGACAAACTAAAATCTAAATCAGTGAAAGTGTACAAATGGAACCAAATGGACTGATAGGGGTCCTTTTGGTTCCCTTTGTACACTTTTACTGATTTCGGTTTTACTGTGTATCGAATGCTTCCTTCTTCCCTCATGAATATCATGAATGAAGCAACATACTGTACATATTATTTTACATGCATGACATACTCATATTCACTACTATTAGCTACTGGAGGGCTCAAAGCAATCTCTGTCCATGATTACTGATCCATCGCAGCATCTACAGGATTTTTAACAGACAAAACTCAGAAGTATTATATTTTTTATTTAATGAGGGTAAAACACTCTTTACGGTGATAGTGATTTGAGGCAACAGCAGAATCAGAAACAGTTGTATTCTTTGGGTTTATTTAATGCATTCAATATCTATGTTGAGGGTTAATAAAAAATAAATTCATATAATCTATCAGTGTTGCTTTCCAAGTAAGGCTTGGAAGTTAGTAATAACTAATAACTTCATAATGAACCCATTGTGAGTAGTATTACTTTCATGCCAACAATCTTTTTATGTGGGTACTGGGTATCTTTGTTTTTTTATCTCATATTTTGGAATTAATCTCCTTCTGTCATTTGCACCAACAGCTATTTGTCTGCAGTGTCTCGTGCTCTGGTGAAGGTGAGGAAACAACCAAGTCACTTTCAGAACTGTGCAAACTATCCCTTTAAAAGGCAGCAATATCATGGATAGTTACGTACTTTAGTGGTTCTCTCTCTCTCTCTCTCTCTCTCTCTCACACACACACACACACACACACACACACGCACACGCACACGCACACGCACACGCACACGCACACACACACACACACTCCTCTGAAAAAGGCAGGAGTGGCGTGGTGGATTTGTGCAGGGTTGCTATACAAACGTGAAGAAAAATATTGCAAAAGCGCAAACAATTGACCCGGCTGAGAAAGTAGAGAGAAATGTAATCCATTACAGACGAGATTATTGTAATTTATATAGCATCTCGTACTCTTTAACTAAACTTAAATAAAGTTATTTTAGGATGTATCCGTTACTCTTATATAAATTAGAACTGGTGTTAAACAGAGAATGTGTTCTTTAATTTAATGTTTTATTTTCTTCAATTTAGTTTTGTACCAATTGTTTTCTATTATTAACAATAAGATTGAATAAAATAATTTAAAATCATGTCCATGTGTATAATATCACAATTATATTTTCTATAGTTACTAAGAGAACAAGTAATCGGGTATTCTTGTCATTTGATTATAATTTTTTGGCTACTAATTTAAGAGCTGTAATGGATCAGTTACAGTATCTTCTTGCCATAGGCCTAATCATATTGTAATGATGTTTAATGTAGACTGATGTTGTTCCAAGACATTTTGATTGATTAAACATTGCACATTCAAATTCAACATTGCACATTCATATTCCGATAATCACAGACACTAAAGATTGACGGGTACTACTGTATATTCCTTAACCACTTAAATCCCAAAGTGTCCCTCAGGGCTCTTTCAGTTTTAACTCTACATTAAATATCTTCGATGAAAATAGCCGAGCTCACAACTCGCTTGGCGATCCACGATTTTCTGCGAAGGTTTTGGATGTTGGGGTTTAAGTGGTTAAGTATGTCTCCGTTTATTTAACAAAGTCCTCATGGTCATTTATCGAACAACTGAAGACAGGGACCATGGCACAGACCTTTGCTATCACAATTCTGTCACATACTGTACAATATTTAATGAAAATCCCCACTTATACAGTACACTGTAAAATCCTCAGTGTTAATTTATCCATTTGTAACTCAGAGAGTGTACAGATGTACTGTAACCATTACATTTATACACTATCAGAGTCAAGGACTTTCCTGCGTAGTATGTGTGTGTGAGACGTGTGTAGTACTATAAGTATATTGATGACTGACATGGGCTTAAAACTGGAGAATCCCTGTCCTCATGCGTCTCTTTGCATCCATTATGTTCTCCTCTCCCGCTTTGCACAGGGTCATGGGTCAAATATTTCATGCAATAATCCTCACTGGGATGTGTATTCAGTGTCCTTGTCTGGCAAGAGTGTTATCAGCCCAGACTGGAGGAAAGGAAAAGGAAAGAGTGCACATATATTCAGGTATTCAGTCCGAATCCTGTCTTCTAATGTGCATGTACACTATAAAATCCTTAGTGTTGATTTTACACTGAAAGTCTACAAATGGACCCTTTCACAAGTTGAATGAATGAACGTAGGTTCAGGAGTGGAGACCCACCTCTGCTCAGCCTTGCCACTCCCCGGTCACATTCACCTTATCATACACACCTGCCTCACTATCTCCTGGCCAATCCACTGCGCAATCACAGTCACAATCACAGTATAAAAGCACCTGTGCCTCCCCTATCTGTTTGTATCTGCAAAAGTAGGTCCCAAACGCCCTCCCTCCCTCCCCAAACACCTAATCGTTTTACAATCCTTGCTCTCCTAACCTTGTTCTTTTTACCATCCTCCAGGAGCCCAGGGCAGGGGAGTATCGGAGGCGAGGCTTCTAACAGCCCCCGAGCAGAGCTACCATGCCGTTGCTCCGGAGTCTACCCCCACACTGAGTCTCACCCTACCTCGGGCTCCATCATCTCACCACACCCACCTCAACATCCATATCACTTTCGTCTAATAAATGTGTTCAACATGAGCAGAGGTGTGGTCTCTTACTAGTGAAATTGCAGTTGCTTGCTCATTCTTTCATATTCACCTTTTTTGTCTTCTGATCTTACTCTGCATCTCATTGGCATTATATTACTCTCTTACTGTATCTCTCTGGCATTCTCCCTCTCTTTCTCTCACACACCAACACACACGCACCTCTACCATAAGTGTTCTACTTCCACCTGCACCCCTTTTCTCCATCTCGCTGTCTTAACTCAGAACTCTATTTTGCAAGCAGGGAAGGTCTCGTCCTGCATTGCTACAGTGCTGTTAGAGCCCAGGACAGTGATGCTGAGCTCCCTCTGCCTGTCCAGGGTCTGCTGGTACCAGCCCTGCATCGATGGAGACTCAAATGTAGGGATCACCGTCACCTACAGAGACAAAGACAAAGATTTTTTTTTACTTACCCATTTCAATGACTGCTCTTCTAAAATAAATGCTAGTAGTATTATTAATATAATAGACGTCAAAACGTAAAACGTAAAACGTAACGTAAAAAGCCAAGACAGCAGGCACATCCAATCCATCCATCCAGTTTGTAAATCAGAGAATGTACAAATGTAACCAAATTAAATGGACCAACTGGTCCATTTGGTTACTTTTGTATACTCTCTGAGGATTCTACTCTGTGTTATTTTGTTAGAAGATCATTGTATTTTTCTACCTGAACAGAGTCGGACCATGATGACTTCCCATCCAGAAGTGCATCCAGTGTACGTCTCATAAGCTCTTCTCTTTCTGGACCTTCTCCGCTGATGATGTAACAGGAGGAGCGAACGTGTCTAAAGAACTCCACATCAACGGTGGAGGAGGAGGCTCCAGAGGGAATGTAGGCCAGGTCCACATACACACTGCTCTCACCCACAGAACTACTCTTGGAGACTGGCATCAGAGAAAGAAGAGGTTGTTCAATGTTCACGCAAAACAATGTATTATTACATTATAGCAAAACAAAACACTAGTATAATGCTGCTATTAAGTGCAAATATTTTCATATTATTTTTCGGTATTAGGTTTCATTTATACACTTTTTTACAATTACAAAAACAAAGCTAAAACTGGGGATTTTACTGTGTATTCTTTCTTTCTTTCTTTCTTTCTTTCTTAACTAATAACTTAATTTGAATGTCATGAAGATATCATTTATTTATTTTGTATTAATTCTTTTTATTGCTTTTCAGTTTTGGACAAATGAAGATCTACTTTCACACAAGCTATAATTTAGAGCATATGCAGGCATATAAAGTATACTTTTCTCAGATACTGACAAATGTCAATATAAAATGCTACATCTGACAAACTTACTGGGGCTAGGTGGAGGCTTGTTTGATGTTGTCCGGGGACTGGAGGGGGGTGTACGATTGGCAGAGTTGTTATCCTTGCCTCCCTTCATGGTTCCACTTTGCCCCAGAGTACGTTTTTTCCCTGCACCTGAGCCTTTCTGGGAAGCCTCAAAAACCTGGTAGAGATATTATGTTAGAGGATGCTGATGTTATTTAATGTAATACTGTTTCTGGAGTTCATGTTGAACCCAAAATATGGGTCCCAGTTGACAACCACTGCTCCAGACACTTATGATAAATCAAATGTTATATTGACAATGACCAATCAATCTGGTAAGAGTATGTTAATAAAATCTAACTAGTTCATTTGCAGTGGTTTGAGGTAGTCTCACCACTCTTCCATTGATACATTTAGACCCTGTCGGGTATGACCCCTGTCAGATGCTCATAAGCCCAGTATCTCCCCTGGCCAAGGGAGGGATCCCTCTTGCATGAGCGGTGGATGTTTGGTTTCCCAAGCAGGACACCAGGTTTAAATTTCCCTGTTTTACAGTTGCAATTAACTCTCCCCATTGGGAGAGGACATAAAACGTACAGATTGTTGCTTTAATGTCTCATAATTATAATATTAACCACTGTTTTGTTGCTGTTTTTATTTTTATTTTTTACTTCCAAAGTCAATAGTTGTAAGTTTAACTCACCCCTGGTTGTTTTTTCACTCTCACGCCAGCAGTTTTCACTCCCTTCCCATGTGTCTCGTGGTCAGACTGGGGAGCGGGCATGCAGGAGTCAGGGAGAGGGGGCAGAGGGGGACCATCCCTGAGCGGAGCTGGAGGTGGGTCTGTGGGAAGAGACTGGCGGGCAGGGTTGTCATGGAGGGAGTTGGTGGGCTCGCTACACGACTCGTCCTCGTCTGAATCCAACACACCCTCTGCTGTGGTGGAAGGGCAGTCCTCTGTACAGGGAGGGACAATGGATTCACTCGCTGATGTATCCCTGTGGTTGTGGTGGTGGTTGTTGTTGTTGCCGTGGTAGTGCTGACCCAACGCTCTGGAGGGGTCACTGGTGCTTGAACCCGAGTCGGGAGGCTTAAAATGTTTGAACTCGCAGGGCGAGACCAGGCACAGGTCCACGTCGTGGCCCGCCACCGATTCGAAATGAAGGGTGCTGGGACCTGGCGGACGCAACATCTCTGAGCCCTGCCCAAGAGATCTCGGAGGCTTCTTCAATGGTAAAGACATCCCCACTCGGAAGTCTGACTCCACAAAATGGCTTCCATTGGAGTGGGTGTGGTGAGTGCTGTCATCCCCCTCTCTCTGGCTCACAGTGGTTGGGCCCTGCTCAAAAGACATGGACAGGGACTCATCCACTTCTGTGGACTGGGGAGAGCTTACTTCAGCTGCCATGGAGTGAGTAGTGGTAGTCGTAGTGAGAGAGGCAGAGGGATCCGGGGCCCCTTCTTTAAACGAGCCCAGAGAAAGGAAACTCAAATGCTTCTCTCTTGGATTTGACGAAACATGACCTTCTGAGGTGCTTCTGGATTCAGACGGCTGTCCCTCACTCTGCCTGCAGGATGGTTCAGGAACACTGGTGGTGTCTGAGTTACCTATCTGGGTCTGCAGCTTGTTGAGAGTATCCCTGTTGCACCACACATCGTCTGGAGACAGACAGTAGGGCGTGTGGCCTGCACTGTTGGGTCTCGAATCAGAAGAGACCGGCTCTACAGTCTCCTCATCTGGGCTGACATGGGCCTGGTTCTCGGGAGAGGACCGAGAGGGAGGGCTGTTTCTCAAAGCCCCGTCCAGGAGTGTGTATTCAGTTGGGGTCAAGTCTAGTTGGACAGAACGCTCACTTCTTGGCGTCTGGTTCAGAGGAGACGGAAAGCCTACCACTTTAGGGAGCTTTTCCCCATTGTGCCCTGTTTCCAGCTGGTCTCCAGTTGCAGTTCCAGCTGTGTTTCTAGTGCCACATCTATTGCCTTCACCTCCATTCTCACCACTCTCTCCTTGCATTATTTTATCTCCTAAAATCTCTGGAACTGCAGTCTCCTTACATTCAGCGCTTCTGCCATTTCCTAATTCACTGCTTTTGTTCTCTGTTTTGTCTGATTCCTGCTGTGACTCTTCTCTTTTAGTATCCTCCCTCAGCCTCAGAAAGTCAGTCGTCATATCCTCAGGGGTAGACATTTTGGAGCCACAGGGGTTCTCCCTTTCCTTGTGCAGCTGCTCGTCAACCCCTTCTTGATCCAACTTTTCTGACGTGGTTCCTGTGTCGGGTTTCACAGAGTGGTGCTTTGGTTCGGTATTCACACTGGCCTTCTTGGCATCTAAATTGCTATCGGTCTTGATCTCCTTTCCTGATGGTTTGCCTGTTTTTTTCCCCCCTATTTTAGAGTCATTTTTAGCCTCCTTTTTGGGCTTGGCTTTGTTTTCATTCTTTGGTTTGGAAGGCAAAATCTCCTTTTTTGCTTGTTCTTTTCTGTTGGGCCCAGTCTCATCTCTCTTCCCAGTCCTTTCTTCCTTTTTGCCATCTTTCCCTCCTTTCTTTGACGTGTTCTTGTCAGACACTGATGCTTTCTGCTTCCCAACTCCCTCTTTCATTTTGGTCTTATCAACATCTCTCTTCCCCTCCTCTCTCAAGCCACTACCATTCACCACTTTTCCTTTCTCCTTTACCAGACTCTCCTTCCCCTCATCTTTACCCCCTTTCTCCTTCCCTGCTCTGGAGTTTGTTTCCTTCCCCGGTAACCTCCCACTGTCCTGACTCTCTGTTCTAGTCCGTTTGTGTTCCAGCAGCTTCTCCATGTCCCCTGTGGTTACCGTGGGCTTCTGGAGAAAGGCCAGTCCCCTCAGCTTCTCCAGCCCCTCCAGGAGCTTCTCCTGTGGTGTGACACCAGGGAACAGAACCCTGACCACCTTCTCCTGGGGGCAGGCTGGGTGCCACACCAGCAGGGCAGACACTGAGGCCAGAGCAGTGAGAGGTAGGCTGTGGGTCTGAGACTGCGAAGTCGAGGAGGTTGTGTCAGGCCAGTTCTGCATGAGTGCTTGATACTCCTTGCTGTTTTGGCTTGGGTTCAGTATGTACAGCTCCAGCTGCCCCACTCCCATCTTCTGGAACAGGGTAAGCGGTTCAATGGTGACCCCCTTTGGCCGAAACATTGGTTGTGGTGTGATTTCTAACTTTTTTAGCAGGTTTAAGGTCAGGGTTGCCTGGTCTCTGCTCTTCAGGACATTGTCTGTACCTATAGGAGGAAAAGCATGATTTTTTTACAATTACATTTATGCATTCTTTTTTTCACACGCGCGCACACATACGCACACACGCACACACACACACACACACACGCACGCACACACACACACACACACACACACACACACACACACTCACTGATATACTATAGCTAGCAGGTTTTGTATTACTCACAAGGCTGCTTTTCCATCTGCAGACTGATGGGGGCATTGAAGAACACAACGCCAAGCTCTGGAGAGATCAGCCTTTTGGACAAATCATCTATGAGAGAGAAACAGAGAAAGAGAAGAAGAAGACGACAGGTGAGGGGAGGGAGGAGGAAGAAGTGAGGAATTAGAAGAGGAAGAAAAGGGAGAGGGAGAAGAAGAAGTCCTCTGTTTGTCATAATTCCATAACTCCTCACTTCATCACCCTCCTCCTGACCATCAACGTCATTACCACCTTTATCATTATAGTTTTTACCTTTAACATCTGAGCCTATCTCCAGCTCAGCCACCTTCCTCTCCAGGAAAGCATTGACACCATGGAGGTTCTCCGTCCCGATGTGGGTCAGCAGGATTGCGTCGACCCGGTCCAGGTGACGCACCAGCTTCCAAAAGCAGGCCTGGTAGTCTGACCCACCGTCCAGCAGAACCGTGAACCCGTTAACGGCAAAGAAGGCACAGTCGCCGCGACCGGCGGGGAAGATGTAGCAGCAAGGTCGGGAGAGCTTTAGGAACCCTACAGTGCCCGGTGGTGGAAGAAGGTCAAAGGGAGACACAGAGGACAGGGAGCCAGAGACCAGAGAGGTGAACTCGTCCAAGGCGTCCATGGTAGGCAGCATCTCTGGAGGGTTGATGTGAAGGTCCAGGGGCCACCGGGAGGGCTGGCTGTCCAGGAGGGTCTTCCTCCACTGGCCGATGTTAGGACAGCTCAGAGTCAGATGGAGCTTGGAGGAGGGGAGTGAGGAGACAGCGTTCTCTAGATCTCTGAACTGATCATAGAGAGAGAGAGAGAGAGAGAGAGAGAGAGAGAGAGAGAGAGAGAGAGAGAGAGAGAGAGTCAGTGAAACTGACCATTTGTATTGTTTTTTTCTTTTTTGTTCAAAGTTAGATTCCTTTAAATTGGGAAAAGGTGTTT
The DNA here is from genome assembly GCF_963921795.1 of Nannobrachium achirus. NCBI lineage: Eukaryota > Metazoa > Chordata > Actinopteri > Myctophiformes > Myctophidae > Nannobrachium > Nannobrachium achirus. The sequence continues at coordinate 31,956,464 of NC_137827.1, read as the reverse complement.
TGATGGTTCCGTTTTCTACATATTTAGCTGATGCTGTCTTCTAACCTGATTTACAATCATGAAAGTGTACAATAATAAGCCTACATTTACTTTGCAATAATATGGTATAATTTCCCACATAGCTGACAGTGCAAGTCATTGTCCCAGACAATATAACAAATAATCCAAACTAATATGTAAAGAGTAAAATAAAGGGAGATAATAAAATAGAAAAAGAAAATACACTATCTTACCTGCTCTGTGATTATTTGATTCAGCTGGTGAGATGAGAATAGTCCCCTGTGTAACAATAAGTCTCCACTCTCCTCCACAATCTGGCCAGCCAAGAGCAACAACTTGTGACCAGACCCACTGGCTAACAGACTGCTCACCTACAATGTAGAGAGGAAACAAAGTAGGATAGAGAAAAAGTAAAATGTTGATGAAACCAAATGAAAGAGGTGGCCATACAGTTGCAAGTTATATTGTCTATGCATAGTGTAATCATCTCATTCACAGATGGGGTAGGATGGGGGGGGGGGGGGTCAAAACAAAAAGATACATATGGAAAGCAAAAGCAGGAACAATAAACTTGAGGGAAATAGCATGACTTGTGGCAGAGGTTTCCAAATAAAGTTATTTTTTCTAAGGGTCGCTGAGGTTTGTTCCTTTCCGTTTTTACTGATTTTCTTTTCATTCGCCTTGCTAGTAGCTGTAACAAATACAGTAATTAATATTAATAATACCATACAATACAGAGAGGGGGCACATTATAATAGCCTGTGATATGATAGCAGCAAAGGAAAACAGATTTAAACCTTTGAGACATTTTCAGCATGGAACATGAATGAGAACTTTTGGGTCTCGTCCCAGGAAAGAATGATACAATTCTTTTTTTAATCCCTGCTAGTGACAGAATGAGGCTCCTTATGGCAACTTTGGTCAGTCATGCGATTCAAATCACATTGGTCACATGGGGTGTAAAGAGCAGCACAGCCTCTAGGGGGCCACTAGTCTTGTTTACTTAGAGATGCAGCAGTCATGCAGCACATCTGCCCTACCCATGCATGATGCAGAACTTCAGTATAACCAGGCTTCCCTCACCTCTGACAAGACCTGTTCCTCAGATGGACTGATCAGCACCTGAGTGTCCAACACTTTGTTACTGTGACGCAAACACCTATGCCCTGAGGAGGCAGAGGGGAAACGGGGACAACAGAGGAAGACAGAAATCTTAGACATACAGATAGGCTACTACGGAGGGAAGAATAGAAAAAACAAAGAAAACCTGAAACATTATGCCAGTAAAGGAAAATGGGTAATGGGTAAGGGGAAAACCTAGAAAAGAAGGGTAGACAGAAGAAAAGACAGACAGACAGACAGACAGACAGACAGACAGACAGACAGACCGACAGACAGAAAAACAGACTGAATGCCAGTAAGGCAATGAGATGGCAGACTGTACTAGAGCCATTGATTAACACTAGAGGAAGGAAGGGGGCAGAACAGCTGACTCACTGTCAGTGTCTGAGGTTCAGATGACAACTCTACTGGATCTGTGGAAAGAAACTCAATCTGAGGGGAGCTGGATTAATGTCTGGAAAGCCCATTATCTAGTTAAAACCTAAAAACCTATGAGAAACCGACAAAAACTCTCTCTCTCTCTCTCTCTCTCTCTCTCTCTCTCGCTCGCACGCGCGCACGCGCACACGCACACGCACACGCACACGCACACGCACACAGACACACACACACACACACACACACACACACACACACACACACACACACACACACACACACACACTCTATCTCTCCCTGTCTCTGTCTAGCAACAACATTTAACTCTGGTAAAAACATGGCTCACCTCTTCTCTCCTCTTATTTGGCCAGCTTTCACTGTCTCGCCCTCTTTCTGTCTCTGCCTCACACTCCAAAATGAAAGCAAACTCGTTCATTTTGTTTCCCACTAGTCCTGAACTACACTTACATACAGATACCAAACAAAACATGAATTGACAACATGATCACTTTCAGCTACAGAGGTAACGTTTCTGAATGCTGTTACATACACACAACTTTATTGCAAATGCTCTGTCAAAGAAGACATACAGTATAGGCCTGCCTACAGTATTTATTCTCCAATATGCATTGGTCAGCACTGGGCAGCCCAGCTGCAGTGTGGTTTTGGTGTTTGGCTGCACACAAAAACACACACTTTGACAAAGATGATAGTGAGAGAGTGTGGGCTTGCACTGCATGGTCTCCATTGTGCACTGTCCAGACTGTCCACCCATATTGAACAATAACCTGAATACTTCCCCCTTTCCTTCCTTCCTTCCTCCTTTCCTTCCTTGTGCACCCTAAAGCTTGACCCTGGCAGGTTACCATGGAGACGTGCCTTTACTTAGCCACTTAAAGGAGTAGTTCACACACAAAAACGTACTGTATTTTCGATCAATTACACACCCCATGAAGCCTTGATTTTTTAGTTTTTTTGCATTCCTAAGCCAATAATTTGATGAATGGGTCACAGGTCAATAAGAGACTTAGTAGGAGACTCTTTTCAGATCAAATTATTGGCTTATAAGAAAAGATTGAGTACTGTTTTGGGCGAACAACTATACTGGAAACGGGACGAATTGACATGGACTGCTTTCATTTATTTTGTTGTGTTGTGAGCTTTTAGTTACTTTGGCTGATGTTCCGCCCTCAGCGCCCACAATATGGATGCTGGGGTTCAAGTGCTCGGGCAGGATGAGTTTGGGCAAAAACACCATAGTGCACACACCACTTACCTGCACCCTTGAACGCGACAATGTGATGAGAGAGGAATTCCTGGAGATACAGGTTCAAATTGCAAGATATCAGGTCCACATCCCATGACCGTATGCCTACAAACATAAGAGGGAGTATGGTATCACTCTCCATCTCTTGAAAGCATGTACATGCACGGCCAACATATGCATATACATTTACACAGCAGCAACCTCACAAGTGTGTGCGCGCGCGCACACACACACACACACACACACACACACACACACACACACACACACGCACATTTGAATACTTTTATTTGGATCTACAACAACAATTAACATGCCAGATCCAAACATTTTTGAAGAGGGTTTCAAATGATGGCGCGCGCACACACACACACACACACACACACACACACACACACACACACACACACACACACACACACACACACACAGACCCCGAGCTATAGGGTAAAGGATGCAGACTCCCATCATTAACGTAGATTATATGAAAACTAGCCCGGTTGTTCTGTAAACAAACAAACAAACAAACAAACATTTTATATATATATATATATATATATATATATATATATATATATATATATATATATATATATATATATATACTGTATATGCTATGATAGGCTATACTGTGATAATCTATCCTGCAACACAACATTGTTAACGCCTATTATGATAGAATAACATGGTCAAATATGCTCTATAAATGGAAGAGGCATAGAGAAGACAAAACACAGGATAGAGACTGTGATTATTATAATTACTAAATGCCCAAAAGAACGGATGATGCTGCTGATGATGGAGCACCTCCAGTTGACGCAGCCCTGTCGCTGGGTGAATTAAATGAGCCCCCCATAAACACTGTTGTGAGGTCAGTTTAAAGCATCCTCCACTGCAATGTAAACGGCGAGAATGTTAACACCGCTGGTCCCAGATCTGTTATAATAAAAAGGCAGAATTCATGAATAATAAAACAAACGCTCGATTTATAAAAAATAAAATAGAAAATACCTCGTTCAATGTCCTTGCTGACATGTCCTGCCTGGCCCGAATGACTGATGCGTCCGATGATGATAAGTAAAGAATATTTGTGGTCGCAGAGCTCGAGGTTTGCGACCGCTGCACGTCTTGGCTCCTCCTGTGATTCCCTCTCCAGTAGGACCCGACTGGACGCCATATTGCTAACTTGTGCTTGCATGATGTCATTGAAACGCATTACAGTGGCTTTTATTGTAGAGAAGCGACAGCTACCGTGCAGCGGAATTAAATGGAACTGTGCAGTTATGGCGACGGCTTGTGGAACTGTTGAACTATTGATAGACAGTTGTGCAATATAGAGTAGGCCGCCTACATATAAAATATATTGGTGTAAATTAACTAATTACATTATGTACTCTACTTACACTGCATGTCGAATACAAATTAGATTAGATTTGGATTATTATTAAAAATGAATACATTTTTAAGTGAAGGAAAAGAAAAAAAAGATTTAGATTATTATTACAAAACTTACATTAACCACAATTCAGCCCTATACAGTTCGGCCATTTGAAAATAGACGACCTACACAAGCTCACAATGCGTCAGCATGCAAGCTTGTACATCTGCTGTTGGCTATTTTGAAAATATGTGTAGCTACTCATTTGAAAACTTGAAATGGGACATTCTGCATAATCTGAGTACTTTTACTTTTTGTATGCCTAGTATCGATACTTTTACTTAAAGTATGAAATGTGAGTACTTTCTCCTTGATAAAATAGCGCTATGAGCTTCAGGCAGTAGGTATAGGGAGTAGGTAGGCTGGACACTTGTCGACCAGAATGACGCCTGGTTGATAAGGGTAGGACACCTTGGCACCATATGGGGTATACATTTCTAGCTGTAGCAATCAATCAATCAACCAATCCAACCACTGTAATGTGCAACATGTGGATGTTATAAAATGTTGAAATTCATAGTGGGTTTATCGGGAGTTTCCCCCTTTGCACACATCATAGCCTATATATATATGCATGTATACGCGCGCGTGTAACACTGTATGGGCCAACATTATACAGTAGCTGCAGGCCTACTAGCATAGTCTACAAATGTATGAAAAAACAAAATCACACAAATTTAGAAAAAACATTGCGTCATTTATTCTTCACATATATTACACATTTCACTCTTTATATTGTCAAAAAAGAACAAGGGGGAAAAAAATGAATTCAGCACGAAAAGACAATTAACAAATATGCACACGTTGGTCGATGTCCCCGCCCTTCTCTCACAAACATTTGAGAACATAGAAGTTGCAGGCCGTCCCGCGCGGGCATCCGCACAGTGTGCCAATACGCGCTCCTTTACGCACGGCGCACTGCTCCCCAGCGTCACACTGAGAGGATCAAGAATACACATTGAATCAATAACACAGCGCCAGTGGTAGAAAGTAACCATGTAGCCTACTGTACTTATAAGTACACCTTCAATTCTTTTTTTTTCTTTCTTTTTTACTTATGGAGTATTTTCGCCTTTACTCACTATAACATCTCAGACTCATGCAGAGGCAAATCATATATGTAGCCTATACTTTTACTCCATTACAATTTATTTGCAAACTTGTTACAAGTTATACTTTGCAGCTTTTGATTATTATCAACAACTTTAGCCCTATATAGCCTTAATTGTCAATTTGAAAAAAGCTCACAACATTTCATTGTGAGCTTGTAGATCTGCTCTTTTCAAAGTATACATTTACATTCTGCATAATGAGTAGGCTATACTTTTACTTTTTTCTTATTAGTAAAACGTGATTTCATATAGGCAATTTATTTCTGATTCTGAAAGAACATTCTGCATGCTAAAAACAAGCCTATTCATGACATTTTTAACATTCATAAAATGTAAAAGAGCTCATGTTCGTGAAAGTCCTCTCACCGAAGGCAGCCAGCCTAACTTTTTCTCTGATGGCATCTCTTTGCTCCGCAGCTTCTGCAAAACGTCTTGTAAAGCTTCAATCTGCATGAATACAAGAGAAAATGCAAAAAAAAATGTTTTAGCTAAATGATGGAGAGTAACCAAGTGGACCCTTATGCTATAGATCATCTTCAACACTTGAATGTACAATGAAACCACGCTCTCAAAAGTTACATTATTGTTTAACACCAGTCCTGCATCACTCAATTTACAAGGGGTCAACACAATTAGAGAATTTAGAAGAATCAACGTTTGCCTGTTATCTCTCCTATGGTATACCAACATCAATTCAACAAATTGTGGACAAAATCTTATCTAACCGATGACAAAATCTTCTACGTTTTGTGTCTGAGACGAGATCATCAAATGGTGGTCGGCGGCTCAAATGGAAAACCACTAGGCCTACTATAGATTAAAGGTTGCCCCATTCTGATATGAGACGTTATCTCTCCTCATAACGAAAACTTACTAGATCCTTCTCTTCTTGAGTTTTCGATCCGCGGTAATCCGCGGATCTAGTCTCCAAGGATGAATCTTCTCCATGAGCGACCCACAAATACGCACAACAGGTGGCAGCAAGAAGAAGCGCCCTGGCGCTGACCATGGTGCTGAAATCAGAGTTTCGGGGAGCGAGCGAAGAGTGAAAGGTTGGAAGCGTCTGTTTCGTTTCGAGAAGAGTTCTTCCACTTTATAGCCACTGTTGACATCACCGAACTCCTGAAATATTCATGGACAGTTTGACACGAGTGACTCTCAACACCTTTGATCGAAACGAAACGTGTTGACCTAACCTGATGAAATAAAGATTGCGGGTGGATTTAAATGTCACGAACAAAAAAATATTGTTGACTCAAGCAAGCAAGATTTATTTTCCGCCATCAAAGGCCCAATTTAAAGTTTGAGCTACTTCTGTAGTAACATGGCACACTACAGGCGCTAGGGTTAGGGTGCACTCATTATGCAAAAGGTCCAATTTCCAAGTTTTCAAATAACATTTATAAAAATCCTTTGAAAAGAACAGATCTACAAGCTCACAACGCATCACAAAGTGAGGCGTTGCGAGCGTGTCGATCGGCTATTTTCAAGGTCTGATTCAGATCTAAGTGGTTTTGCAAAAATAATAATGAGTAGGCCTAATTAAAGTAAAGTGTTCAACTATAAGCGGAGTAAAAGTACAATATTTGCCTTTGAGCTATAGGCCTATAGAGGTAAAAATATTGAAAATTGCTATAGGCTATACTCGAGTTAAAAAAATAATATATATACTATAACCCTAACCCTAATACCTCAAAGTTGTATAGTCTACTTAAGTACAGTAATTAAGTAAATGTACTTTACTTAATTACCACCACTGCCTATATGTGTGCACATGCACATCTGTCACCTTTGTTGAAATCAGACGCCCAGTTAACCCACATTGACACCTATCTCTAATCACAATCCAATTTCCTCCTGTGTATATAACCCCAAATGGCCCCAGGTAGTGTGTGTGTGTGTGTGTGTGTGTGTGTGTGTGTGTGTGTGTGTGTGTGTGTGTGTGTGTGTGTGTGTGCGCGCGCGCGCGTGCGTGCGTGTGTGAGTGTGTGCGTGCTATATGTGACAGAGGATGTGGTTTAATTGCAGGTTGTTGAACACTGATGACTGATCTCATGCTGACAGATGGCGCTTGCAGGTAGGCTACAGTAGCCTATATGCTATAAATGTATATTATGTGTATGTGATCATGATGTTTGTTTATATATATTGGCTAACCTTTTACAATTCACATCAAATCAAATCAATTTTAATTTAGGTTGTTCTAACCATGTGTGTCGCCTAAATGCAATCGACAACACATATAGCCTAATGTGTGTCAGTAAAACAGTGGGTGAATTTGTTTTTGTGTGAGCTCCATCGTTTTTGTTATTCCCATAAGAGACAGGGAAGAAGAAGAAAGGGGGCCAAGGGGGAAGACGAAGAGAGATTAAAAAATAATAATAATTGCCTACCTGTGAATAAGGATACATCCACATCCAGAACAAGTATAATACATAGGTCCAAGAGGAAAAGAAAAGTCAGGCAATTCGTCTTTTTATTCCAATTCTATTTGTCATTTAGTACATTTAGTATATATTATATAATTAGTATCTTATATATACATTCCTCTAAGAGCCGCATCCCACTTCCAAGCCCATTCACGCCCCCTTTACATCGACTTCAACTCATAAGTAGAACGTAAGGAATACCGCCCATAACTCTATCATTGGCCCCCCGTTGCCATGGTGACCACCGTCCATTGGCTCGTATTCCCAGCTATGGGACCGGCGGATCCAATTTCAACCGAGGGGGGTGTAGCCATAGGCGCCGGACCATGGACTGTTTGGGCTGGACTGCCACCCCACTTTTAGGCTATCAAGCTTTTTTTTCTTTTTTTTCTGTATGTTTTCTCCTCGACCGGCGCGAGCAAGTAGTAACGGCTGCAGCCCCGCCCAGTGCGACCCCCAGTCACTCATGCTAATTGCTTCCAATACACAAGTCTCTCTGCTTACATGTTCAACCGGTTCTGAACTTCTGATGACGGCCAGGCTGCAGTGCATGGTAGCCTAAAGTAACAAATTAGCCTACATTATACTCAAGTAGCCTACTGTAGTACAATTTTTGGATGTCTTAGCATTGTGGCGAATGGATGTCTGGCAGAAATAGCATTGTGGCGAATGGATGTCTGGCAGAAATAGCATTGTGATGCATGGATGTCTGGCAGAAATAGCATTGTGGTGAATGGATGTCTGGCAGAAATAGCATTGTGGCGAATGGATGTCTTAGCATTGTGGCGAATGGATGTCTGGCAGAAATAGCATTGTGGTGAATGGATGTCTGGCAGAAATAGCATTGTGGTGCATGGATGTCTGGCAGAAATAGCATTGTGGTGAATGGATGTCTGGCAGAAATAGCATTGTGGTGCATGGATGTCTGGCAGAAATAGCATTGTGGTGCATGGATGTCTGGCAGAAATAGCATTGTGGTGCATGGAAATGTGACTAATAATAATAAAAGATCATAAAAAGACTTAATTTAACATACTCGTTCATGAACCCTGTTAATTACTGCCAGTGATAAAACAATTTTAATTAAGCAGACTGGCTAAAGTGATAAATGCTAAATTCAAAGCAATAGATTTCAAATATAATAGCAATAGATTAAAAAAAAGGCCTAGCAATAGATTTCAAAGCAATATAATTCTTAATGTTAACATCACTATCATGTTCTCATTCGACTGCAAGAAATAATAATGTAATGTAGAATAAAGAATTCAATAAAAGACGCAGACACTGCTCTAGTACAGAGCTTCACTTGGAGGTGGGGGAGAATTTTGGCCTTATAGAGTTGCCGTAGTTTTGGGAATGTATCGTTTCCGTGTTCAATAAAGGTTATTCAAAGCCAAAAGCCAATCGCAACAGCGCAAGCAACGGAAGTGACGTACCCCTAACCTCGCCTCACCAGGCTTTCCCCTGAGAGAAAGCCTGGTCTTCGTTTACTAAACGGGCCGTTTGATCCGGTCGGGAGCGGAAGAGCTCTTACGTTTTTCTGTAGTCCAAAACGGACTACACTTGGCCGGAAACAACGACCGGAAACAGTTTCAACCCAGTTTAGCGCATGCGCAAGTAGTTAGCGCATGCGCAAGTACGGGTTAAAACTGTTTCCGGTCGTTGTTTCCGGCCAAAGTGTAGTCCGTTTTGGACTACAGAAAAACGTAGGAGCTCTTCCGCTCCCGACCGGATCAAAAGCCCGAAATTGGAAGCCAGCCCAGGCTAACGTACCCCAGGCAGATTCTCAGCCTGGGGCAGATCATCTACCGACACCGGCGCCACTGGGTGTAGCCAGAACACACACACACACACACACACACACACACACACACACACACACACACACACACACACACACACACACACACAAAAATAGCTAATAGTTAGCTCGCAACTTTCCACTTTTCTCTTTCACCTCAACCGGAAGTGCGTCCGGCGGTCAAATATGTCGACCGGAAACGTGCGCTGCGCCACAATAGTTCCGCCACAATAGTTCCGCCACAATAGTTCCCCCCCCAAAAAAAAATTTTTTTTTAACTTTTTATTTTTATTTTTAATTTTTTTTAATTTTTTTTTTTTTTTTTTACTTTTTTTTTTTAAACTTTTTTTTTTTTCAAAAAACTTTTTTTTTTTGAAAAAAAAAGTTTTTGAGTAAAGAAGCGGGCGTGGACTCTAGATGTGAGCGGCCCGAAGGGCCGCGAACCTCTAGTTTCTTTACACTTTTCCTTTGGAATGGACAACGGCAACAACCCTATTTATTGTGTTTGTAGACTTGATTTCTGAATTAGTCAGTGGCCTGTTCCACTTCCAAGTGACAGCCTGGTGATGCGTGGTTAGTTCCTGTAGAGGGCAGTAACACACTTTCGTAGCTTTAACTTGACGGAAGTTGAAGAAGCGACAACCGGAGGTTCACTGCGAAAGGCTTTATTTACATTTATGCCTTTGCTGTATGCTAGTCGCTGCTGATAACTTTGATACAGAAGTGTTCATTTGTCTTAGGTTTGGTTTTCTATCCTGATCAACAATGTCTGAAAGAAAAGTCTTGAATGTAAGTAACCTATGCGACATGTTAACAACCAGTTTAGCTTTGTTACCACTTACCAACCACGGACGGACGGTAGTAGTAATAACGTCCTCACAACGCATAGCGTCCCAGAAACAGATTATAATGTGGCAAAGGTTCACGTTTCTTGAACCAATGAATCGATGGTTATGTTGCAATAATTGCTCGTGATGTTGTTAAGCAAAATGTAGGATAGCTTTAAAATTAGCAACATTATGTAGTTTAGATTAGGCTTTTTGTTTACCACCGCGCTCTGACTTGACTGGTGGTGCGGTGTCCTTTTAGATCAACAAGTATTCATAGGAGAATGGATCGCACACAGTGGCAAGAGTTGCTTTATTTTATTTTATTTGTATTACATGTCAAGATGAGAAACAAACGTTTCGGCTATCAGCCTTCTTCAGTGTATCTGAGATATACACTGTAGAAGGCTGATAGCCGAAACGTTTGTTTCTCATCTTTTGATTGATTGATTGATTGAAGACTTTATTAGAAGTTTGCATAGGAAAAGGTACAGTTTCATGACGGTACAGTTCACTGGTACAAGGTCTACTAAAAGGAGATCCATTAAAAGTCTAAGCTTATTTCCACAGGAAACCATTTAAGTAGTATCTCATATAACATTGAATGACAGACAAATAGAACACAGTACTATGCAGTAGATATGTAAAGAAAAGAAAAATGAGGGAAAAAAAGAGTCTAAACAAACAGTAAGTATATACAAAGAAGGGGCAGGGGAGGGTAGGGTTTGGGCTAGGTTATTTTCTTTTTACCAGTTGCGAACGGCTGCTGGTTTTTCAGGGCAATTTTAAAGGATGCTAGTGATCCACACATGTTGACATCTTGACATGTAATAAAATAAAAAGCAACTCTTGCCACTGTGTGCGATCCATTCTCCTATGCATACTAGTTTAGATTAGGGTAACTCATAACTGTGTTTTGTCCTCCACAGAAATACTACCCACCAGATTTTGATCCATCCAAAATCCCAAAGCTGAAACTTCCCAAAGACCGTCAATATGTGGTCAGATTGATGGCTCCGTTCAATATGAGGTATATCTTGTTAATGTGGTCGCAATTAGACGTGTTCTGTTGAGATGTTCTCTGTCAGCACCGTTTTGCAGACCTTGCCACACTTGCATATCGCTTTTACTTGTAAGTGACAAATACATTCTCTTATGCTTCTCTGGCTGCAGGTGTAAAACATGCGGAGAGTACATCTACAAGGGGAAGAAATTCAATGCCCGTAAGGAGACTGTTATGAATGAGCTATACATGGGTCTGCCCATCTTTCGCTTCTACATCAAATGTACTCGTTGTCTGGCTGAAATTACCTTCAAGGTGAGAGTTATAGTTAACATATTGCTTTATTTATCATAATTATGATATCGCAAGTTCATTTTCGCATAAGACAATGAAATGGAATGTAGCATTGCATGTTAATTACAGTACCATTACTATGTAGTACCACAATTTCACAATAGAGACACAGTATACATTTTGTTTTGTTACCTGTAAAGTGACGTTAGTACCTTTTTGAAAAGCACTATATACGTTTGATGTAATAGTTATTGTTATTATTACCGTATGTAACTGTATTTAACATACCATGACGTTTTAACAGGTGTCATAGCCATGCTGGCTTGTGGTGGCCATTTTTATCAATATTCTATTTTTTCCACAAACATACAAAATAGACAAACACATAAAGAGCGAGCCCTACTGTAAATGACCACTAGTTTTAAAAAAGTAGTACGGTCACATATTGATGTAAAACAGTCCACAAAATGGTCTCAAAGGATTAACCAGTTGAGCCCCAGCATCCCAAACATAGCAGATTTATTGTCGATGGAAGAAAACATGTGGTATAAGTCACTTAGGTCTGTTTTACTAATAATTGGTTGTTCCCCTTTATAGACTGACCCAGAAAACACAGACTATGCCATGGAGCATGGTGCCACAAGGAACTTCCAGGCTGAAAAACTGCTTGAAGAAGAGGAGAAGAGAATTCAGACAGAGAGAGAAGAGGAGGAACTGAACAACCCCATGAAGGTTGGTGTAAAGACAGTTTGCTATATACATTAGGAAGAAAACCAAGACTGGATCCAGGTCTTCAAATAGTAAAATCAATAGGAAGTTGACATTTTTATTTGGTGATGTTCTATCTATACTGTCAGAATCAGCTTTGTTTGCATTTGTTTATGGACCAAAAGAGCTCCGAACCTCTGAAAAGGAGTCAGAAGCACATACTCTTTCTCCCTCAGTGACAAGTTCTGATTCATTAATGAACCAGCTGTGAGAATTAGTCCCTCTAGTCGCAGGATCTTGTTGGGATCCTCCCAATGGTGGCGCCCAAAGAATGAGGATTTGATGCTATTTGTGATCCTTTGCCCAGGTGTTGGAGAACCGGACTCGGGATTCCAAGATGGAGATGGAGGTTCTGGAGAACCTTCAGGAGCTGAAGGAGCTAAACCAGAGACAGGCCACTGTGGACTTTGAGGGGATGATCGACCAGTACAGAATGTTGGAGGAGAGAGAGAAGCAACGGCAACAAGAAGAGGATGAGAGAGAGACAAAGTTAGTTGGGCAGTTGACATGGCATGCAGATTTCCTTTTTTTGCTGGTAGATTACAGAGTCACTCTGGTGTGTAAAAATAACATCAGTGTGAAGTGAGTGGTGCCTTTTATGAGTTATTAAATTAAGCGTCCCACGAAGCTTGGCCAATGAGCCAAGTGTGGGACAGACCTACATGTAGACAAAGCCAGATGTAGATGCGTTTAGCACCGTTCAAAAAATATTAAGAGCCAATATTTTGAGCAGTGCTAACCGCTCCAATATACTATATATAGATAGATAGATAGATAGATTTTTTTTTATTATAGTCTCCTGCACCAAACGATGCCCAGCCCGCACAGGCTTACAAGACACTCAAACATACATAGAATTTACATACACCAAGATACACCACAGACAAAATATACAAAAAGAAACATATTGATTGATTGTCCAAGCTGTGAATTACGGATACAACGTTCTCCAGCGCAACTGCCATGCTTTCTCTATACTATACATTTAGCCAAAACAAAAACGTCCTTATTTAACAGACAGTTCAACATATAACATTCAGACCTCCAAAACAAATCTGGATTCTTGTCTTGCATTATTTCAAATAAGGAATTTCTAAAATCATGGTACAGTGGACAGTGAAAAACAAAATGAAATTCATCCCTCCTTTTCCCCTCTGCACTAAATCTGTTAGCCAATCTTCCATTTTCGCCTAATGTTTGCTTATTCTGACATGCAGAGAATATAACTAGCACATCTGTACTTGTGAGGTTTTGACAATGCTGCTAAAGTTATTTGATGCAGAGGGCACTGGATTGGACATAGGACATTTGTGCCATATTTATTGCAGTTCAGATATTTCAGTTACCTATCTCCATCACAAGAGGGAGACAATGGATATGAAACTTACAGAGTGTTACTTTAACTGTCAAATTAATCTGATAATATAAGTTGTTCATTATACTATTATTATATAGAATTAAAGATGGAATAACCAGCAAGCAATTGGTTTGATATGAAAATCAACTTGCACAGACATGAAACCCACCAAACTTGTTTTGCTGATGTAATCATTAAAATCATGCGTTTCTTACAGAGAGATGTTGGACCGGGCTCTAGTGAAGAGACTGAGGGATTCAGACTCTGATTCAGACCTGGATGAAAAGAGTAATGATGTACAACCAAAAAGATCCAGTACAGACAGACCTACAGACGTTCTCACCACTGACAAAACTACAGACGCACAGGTATATCCCCTGATACTGCACAAAGTGTAGGTACTCACATTCAGTGCTATCATAGCACATGGGTGTGGTTCTTTCACTCATAGAACAGTAGATCACAGCCAGAATCTTTGTGATGACAACCTTAATCGCCCTTATGCGCTACCCATCTGCTGTTGGACTGCAGATTTGTGAAAGAATAATGTGTATGTCTTGTTTTTACAGAGCTCCATGGCTGTAGGAGTAAAAAAGCTCAAGGTAGAGAGTTGGGAGAAGAGTGTGGGGACACTCCGAGGTGGAGGAGGCCTTGGATCTCTGGTGGTGAAGAAGAAACCAACATCAGCTGTCAGCAAACCTGGTCCAATGGCGCCTCCTGCTGCCCCTAGTTCAAACACAGGTGATGCATAGGACCCTATCACTGCCTTTCCCCTCATACCTAAACTTTTATGGCAGTTTTACTTTACTACTAGAATTTCTGACCATCATGCAGTCCTCAAACCTAGAGTTCGGGCCACTACACAGCCCTCACGCCTAAGTTGTACCACCGATCCGACAAAATGCCCATATATGCTGATCTCTGTATCTGTCAGTCAGATACAGAGAATATGTCAACTAATGATTAATACTAATGCGCTTTTTTGCCCATTATGTGTCTGTCGTTAAACGTTTTTCAAAATGGTAAAAGAAAAGAAAAAGCCTTAAAAGTTTAAGCATACACTACACAGTCTGTTCTTGTCACTTAGCTAGTTTGATTTGCTTGGGGCTAGTTGGACCTAGCTGTGATTTATTTTTCATAAATGTTTTACATATTTAAAGAATACATTTCTACATGGCTAATGTTAATATCTAATGGGAATTTACTTTTTCATTTTCTTTGTCTGTCTTTGTTTTGATTCTCTATAATTATATGTCCATTAAACTGAATTTGTATTTTGTTTTTTTATCTTACAGGTTCCAAAGTGGTGACAGCCGGTGCTACTCAACCTGTCAATGTTAAGAATGGGTCATCTCTCAGCCTCTTGGGGGCATATTCAGACAGTGATAGCAATGACAGTGATTAGGATAAAGGATGCAATGAGACAGTGGGCTATAAAGTTTGTCTTGCCATGATGTAGATTCATAAAAAGTATTATAAATCTGATGTACAACCAAATAGCAGGGAGCTGCAGCGTGAACCAGCAAGGTGACATTATCCCAGTCTATGGTCTGTCAGTGTCCTTGAGCATACACTGAACCCTTAGCTGTTCATTGTCATTGAGTGTCAATTAAATGTATAATATGTAAATGGTGTGATGTAAACTCTTGGACCTGTAGTTGAAAAATGAAACGGATAACGCCTTCATTTTGTGGAAAATGAAAAGTTTGCTATGTAAGAAAAACTAAGCTTTTGCTTCTTTAATTCCTATTCTTTCATTAAAAAATATTTCTTACTAATACTTTGTCTGCTTTGAACTGTATACAGACTTTGAGGAAGCCCATTGTTTTTACGATTATTTTGGAACCAGGAATTTAACTGGGTATTTGAATGAGCTGAATGGAACAGTGACTTCTGGAAAAGAGGTTGAACTCAGATTGAACTAGACTGCACGCTGTTGAGGTGCCAACTTGAGACTTGTGCTCTCCTGGCCATATATGGCCTACTTGTGCCAGCAGAGCTTCAGTACTGCAATCGGTGCTGTCTGTATGTATGTGAGATTACAAACATAACGTTATTTCATTAACACAATATTATTAATCTATATCATCTATAAAAAAACAATCTTTAAAAACTTTATAAATTAAGTCCCCTCATATACAAATTACATTCTGCACATTTTAGATTCATTCAAACTCCTAACTGGGAGATTATGTGATTTATTGAGTAATGATGAGATGGGAAAATATATTGTAAGAAGAAGAAACAACAATAATTAGTTGTTATAGAAATAATGTGGTGTCATAATTTAACTTGATGTTGATATGGGCCTCTAACTATCAAAAAGAAAATGGAAACCCATGACACTTCATGTCAAAAAGGTTGCCCACCCTTGATCTATATTATAAATATTAACAGACAATTCATTGTTATTCCTTTCAAATGTAATTGCTGGCTGACTGTCACTCCCCTTTAAATGCCAGTCAACAGTGTTGTCGGAGAACAGCTTGGATTAGCATTAGCTATAGTAGCGTTAGCTGATACCGACCTGCCTGGTTACAGAGCAGGCGACGTTGAATAGGAAAAGTATGTTTCATTCTTAGCTCGGATCAAATAAAACGCTGGATGTTGATAACACAAATATAACTGGTACGGGGTACCGACAGGGCAAGGAGGGTGAGAGAAAAACACCTTATAATCATTACAACGTTAGCTTGAATAGCTTCCACGTTAGCTATAGCCAGCCAGCCTTAGCTTATTGATAGAGATGTTGGCATAATTACCTACTAATACATTATTAGACAACGTACATTGATATTACTGCTATTAACTATTAGTATTTAATTCTCAAGCAAATATGCATGACAAATAAGGTTTGAAACGGCTTGAAAAAGGCTTGAAACTTGTGCTATGCTAACATGGATAATTAATAAGTCACTGATCAAGCCTAACTCATTGGTAGTTTATTGGCAGTAGTGATATTGTTTGTTTTTTATTACTTTGCCAAATGAAGGCAGCCCTTTGTTTTGCCTAGAAGTTGATAAGAAGTGGCTGACAGACACTAGATGACTTGATTTGCATGGCCATGGCAATGATGTTTTGATTTTTGCCAAGTTTTTCCTCCAGGGCACAGTCAGTCAGTTTCTAATTTTTATGTTTTTTTGTCATTCAATGCTACAGTATGAGAAAAAGGATCTCAATTTAAATAAGTCATGTGCTTAACTTGAGTTTATCCTTTTACCAGTGATTCGAACTGTGCTATCATGACACTGTACCTTTACCTATGCAAACTTCTAATACATTCTTCAATCAATCATTCAATCAATTGTGTGTGTGTGTGTGTGTGTGTGTGTGTGTGTGTGTGTGTGTGTGTATATCACACACACACACACACACACACACACACACACACACACACACACACACACACACACACACACAGTGAAATACAGAAATCAGAAGTTATTTATTGTAGGTTTAACTTGCTTAGATGCAGTTTTTTAGATATTTATTTATTATTATGATGATGTGTTTTCATTGATGTCTTTATGAGCTGCTGTAACGCTTGAATTTCCCCTCAAGGATCAATAAAGTACCTACCTACCAATACAATTGACAGAAATCAGTTGTATTGAGCTGCTTGATTTCCATCCTCTCTGTCGTCATCATCATCATCATCATCACCATACATACTGTTTTGTTCACACTTCCTAGATCCATGGCAAAGTGGCTGAAGGGCTACTTAAACCTTGGCAGCCGGCGCGATCCTCCACAGCCCCCGAGGCCAGATTATACAGAGAGTGAGTTTCTGAAGGCTTACAGAGCTCAGAAGGAATTGGACTTCGAGGACCCCTACCAGACGTCTGACAAGCAGAAAGGCAGTTACAACTCTTGTAGTGCCACAGTGAGCCTGCCATCGTTCCCTGCGTTCGGTTCAGTTCTTCCTAATGGTGTGGAGGTATGAATATATACGTTTTCAAAGCAATGTTCAGTGTTCACGGTATTCTTCTGCACTACAAATCCTGAGAGTAGAAGTCTCCAGAGAGGGAGCTTAAACATATTTTCTCTATTATGTTGTGCCTTGTGCTCAGCCTGGTCAGGACAGTGTTTTGGTTTGTCTTGACGGGATTTACTGTATGATTGATTTATGAATGTGTCTCCACTCTCCACTCACTAGGTGAAAGTTGTGTCACCCAAACATAGACTCATCAAAGTGGACTCCCAGGAGTTTGGTCGGTGTAAGGTCCATCTCAGCCCTGTGACCGTTCAAGAGGAACCTGTAAGTATGACACTCTTATGCTTTTACTTTACGCTGCATGTTTCTACCGCACTCAGTCTTCATATTTTCTCTTGAACTTTCTTCTTCTCTCCTGAAATGGTACCAAAGAGCCTAATTTATTCTTTGGGTCCATGACATGCCGATGCCAGCACACGCATTGTCTTGGCTCATCTGCTTGGCACAATTAAGTCTGTCACATTGCCCTACTTAACACATATGGTGCCAACCCCGAGTTTCCCGAGTTTGTATTGGTACTAGTGCTGTGCCAACCCCGAGTTTCCCGAGTTTGGGCCGTTTTTTTTTTTTTTTTTTTTTTTTTTTCCTCCAGACCTCCAGAAATGTATTAGGCATGATCGCGATCGCGAAATTGCATGTTTAACCCCCATACCAACCCATTCTTTCAAACATGGCAGCCATGTTTGTTTACATCTGAAGAAAACATAATGGCTGATAAATCATGAATGCCTGAACGGATTTCCAAGCGGATTTTTTTGTTTGAAAGCTGTGAACAGCATCTACACACGTGGTGCATCATCTAGGCATGGGCGTGCACTTTTTACACACTTGCACAATTACATGGAAGTCTATGGTAACCATGGCAACGCGAGACATTGAAGAGAAAAAATCATAGCAACATAAGTGTTTTGCTTCCTGCCCATCCTTTTGTTTTCCTCTCTCTCTCTCTCTAGGTGGTTCCGTCTGCCCCAGCAGTAGGGGACACGGACTACTCTGACCCATTTGACGCCCGTCCAGATCCGAGGATCAGGCCCGACTGGGAGCACAAATCTGCGCCACCAGACTGCTGCAGCTATATGGAGCCATTTGAGGCCCAGAGGATCATTTCTGGTCAGTTAGCTCATCATTTATGCTGTTCTGGAAAGTATTGGCAAATATATAGTACAAATCTTAAAGTGCTGCACCCGATCGGGTGAGTGCTGGGAAGATACCAAAACAAAAGATAAATTAGAAAAGTAAGGAATTCCAGGGATCTTGTTATTGGCAGTTTGTACATTATCAATATAGTATATACACACCTGAAGTTTGTGTTGTGTCCGTGAGCGCACACATGCTGTACGAGTGTCTGTCATGAGAGGGTTGAGGCCGGGGAAGTGCATACACAGTAAGTCGTTTTTGTATATTTCGTGTGCAGAGCTCCAGCAAAGCCCAATGAACAACAGGACGGGGATTGGAGACGGTGGCCAGCTGTATGACAACCCCTATGAGGAGCGGACTCGTCACTACCACCTAGCCTCTCCACCATCACACCTACAGCCCCAGGGGCTGGAGGTTGGGTTTGGTCAGGGAGAAGGCAGGGAAAGCAGGCTACCACAGGATGACGAGAGGCCAGCCGATGAATACGACCAACCCTGGGAGTGGAAGAAAGACAATATCTCTAAAGCACTAGCAGGTAAACTGTGCAAAATATTGGGCTTCAAGCTTTTTGCTATTTCTTCTAAAGCATGGCTGAAGACCAAGCCACCTAGAATGGGGATTGTCTGTAAATATTGTGTGCCCACTCAAAAGTAGACCAATCACAGCTCATGGCACTACTTGCAATGATGCAAGGGGGAAATTCACAGTGTGTAAAATTTGGGTCTTGATTGAAAATCCATGCATTTAATTAATAATAATAATAATGTCATTACACCAACCATGCTCTTGTGAAATACCTTTGTATTTATTGGTGAAGTATTTATTATTGCCATTTGGCCAAATGAGGCGTAGACCTTCTCTACACCAGTCGACATGCACCATCCAGCCTGTATCATGGCTTTGCCACTGAACCCTGCATTGTAATATATGTGGCTTAATCCCCAAAATGTGCTAAATGACTAAATGGTTGGGTCCACTTAGGGATGTACAATAATACAGAAACAATGCAATATTTTTTTGTTTACAGATTGAGGGATTCATACCAAAATGAAACTGATAAGAATAACGTAATGCTGGTCTGTATGTGCTGTTTGGAGATATCCATGTGGATTCGCTGACCTGGTCTAGCCTCGTAAACCGCCCTCTTCCGGAAACGGAAGTTGGTCGTTAACTAGGCTAGACCTGGTCCGTGCAAGCTGTGCAAACCTTTGTCTTTGTTAAGATGTGCCTGTCCTCCAACACCGATGCATAGCGTGTCCCCAAAGTACCACAAGCAGGGAAAACACTTTGTCTGCCCCAAAATAGGGGCCGATGTCTTGTTCTTCGGACTCCTCCCACAAACATATTTATCTTTTTTCCCGCTCCATTGAATATAGTTCTGTTCCTAACCCTTTGTCTTTGTCTATCAACAGTTCAGTTTGAAGGGGCCGAGAGGGAGCGCTCGCGAGCCCAAACAGACCAGACCTGGCATCCCAGAACCAGCCCTACATCCACCACGGTCATGGGAGGGTCGGTCACCCTCCGTATGATCGGTGATACTCCTCCAGTCCTGGGGGAGAGAGTGGACCCATCTCTGCAACTGGAGAGACAAGTGTGAGTCTTAAAAGCCAGTGTGGTGGCAGCATCCTCAGTCTCAACCAGTAAATGTATCTGACCACATAATATATAACATCAATGTCCACCGTTCCTACATTCATTTGAAGGGACTGTTGCATATCACCATTTCTCTAAAATTCCTGTCTCTCTTCACAATCCTGTCTTTTTGCTTTCGATCTCCTGTGTCTAGCTATGACTTCCTGCTAACACTAATTAACTTTAGTCAATCCATTAGCTGACATTGAGGTTTATTAAAATGATCATAACCAGCATTTTAGGGTGTCAAATGTCAATCTAAGTTGGGTTAAAATAAAGTGATGATGGCACACAAAGTCAATATTCTAGAGACCATTTGGGTGTCATCACAGGCATGGCTTTTTAGATGGTGACGAACAACCCATTAAAATAAATGAGGCTGAGACAGTTGGCATAAGGTAGGTACTGTATGCGTCTTAGCTTGCGGCTGAAATGAGATGAGGAAATAACCTTAATATGCCACTGTGCTCCAAAGGTATTATAACAGTTGGTGGCAATACTTGTACACATATTCATTTCGATGTGATAGGCCTAAATGACACCTCGATGATGTTGTTACTTCCTAGAGATTTAACCAAATGTCCTCCTGTGGGGATCATGTCCATGTCCTTCTTTGGGCTATCTCTGCTCATCTCTTTCCCTATCCTGCCATCACGTTTCATGTGTCTGCTCTCAGCTTTACTGCTTAAATTAAATAGCAGTGCTTCATCAAGCTCTCTACTTAATTTGATACAGGGTCTACATATACTTAGTGTGGTTACAGGCAAAATTATGAAGAGACTGTGGGCCTATAACTGCTTTATACGGATTGTACAATTAGTAACTTGGCTGTTTCCTTCCTTATGACACTTAACTCTATCACAAACCAAAGAGGAAGGAGGGATTTTGATTCCACACTGGACCCCATTCCAAGTTTATATCTATCCTGTCATTTAACCTGGAAGGCGGTCTGGAGAAGACCACCAGTTTAATCGCTGAAATGTAAAATGGTGTGGCCTTCATGTGCATTTTGTAGGTGGTACCATGGTGCTCTGAGCCGGGCAGAGGCTGAGAGTCTGCTGACGCTCTGTAAGGAGAGCTCCTACCTGGTGAGAAACAGCCAGACCTCCCGCAATGACTACTCGCTCTCCCTCAGGTACAGTTTCTGTCATGCCACTCTTCGCCTTCCCTATCTTTTGTATGTGTGTGTTAAATTGTTTTGCTTATGTACAAGCTTATACAAATACCTATTGTAGGCACATGGTTGTATGTACCTTATGTCCACTAGGGGGCATTCCAACCACCAAAACTGCAACTGCTGCAAACTGCATATGAATCTATGGTTGCTGTATGGAAAGCTTGAATGATCCTCTTTCTATCTGCAAAGTGTTTGTTTCATAAAGATCCACTGTAGACATGTTATGAGCTACTTTATGTGTTGGAGTTTTGAAGCCCTCGTGGGAAATCACTCAATGGTCCTGCGTACCATCTGTTTCTACCTAGACAATTCGCCCTCCTGGCCCCCAAACTGTGGAATAAACTCCCTGTCGCACTTAAAATAGCAGACTCACTCAGCTTCCGCCGTGGTCTGAAGATTCACCTCTTCATACTCCACCTTAGCCCATAGCACTTACCGTAGCACTCGCCTTCGCTCAATGACCATACATTGCATTTTTTAGGTTTTATATTAAGTTTTTACTGAATAGGTGCTTGGTCTACCTACGTTCTTTTTCTTAGATTACTATTTTTATGCATTTTGCTGCACCTTTGCTGCTAAATGCCTAAATTGTTTCTAAATGTCACATCATGCGGGAGGCAGCAGGACCGTGCGTTATATGTAAAACGGGCTATTGCTGCTCTATCCACGTTTTATGAATATATGCATTGCGTTTATTTATTTTTTACAATCCCAGCCGTGGAGAAAACATCAGCTAGTAGATCTGCCTATATTTGGTGCATGATACAACCAAGTGTCAGACATTAGTCTTCCACCACATAAATGGGTTGCTGTAGTGGGGTCTCACTTTCGTACTGTAGAACATCCGTGTACCAGCGATGCTTCTGCATTTCTGATTAACGTAACTAACTCGAGTGCACATTGCACGCACATTAACCACTTAAACCCCAGGATCCATAATCAGAGGGAAAACTTTCACAGCAAAAGTCAGATCTAGAAACTTGCATGTCGCAAAACGACACGTTATAAGCTTGTAGATTTTCTGTTTCTGATTTTCAATATCAACAGAAAAGACACTGGCATAGAGCCCAGAGGGACTCTGCTCAACCATATAGGGTTTAAGTGGTTAAACATTTAGAGAAGGGATATTGTGTTTCAGTCAAGTTTCACGTTTATTTCACCATTTACATAAAAAGTTTCATTAAAATGCATTGGAATTCCTGTTCACAAGCCACATGGAAACAAAAACAAACACAGGCAAGACAGTACAGAATAAGACAAGGGTATAATCAGCATATCAGTTGTATAAAAAGTAAATAAAAAGTGTGCAACAACTTTAACAATACTAGGATAAAGTGCAATAGTGCTACTTATTCAAAAATCGTACCGCTTCTGGAAAGAAGCTGTTTACCAGCCTACTAGTGCTTTGTCTTCCTGTCAGGGCAGCGCTCCCAACGGTAGCGTCTGCCTGAGGGTAGCAGGGTGATAAGACTGTTGCCAGGGAGGCTGGGGTCCCTGATTATTTTCAGGGCCCTGTCAAGGCACCTTTTATTATAGATATCCCTTACTGAGGGAAGATCAGCACAGATGATCCTCTTAGCTGTTCTTACTACTCTATCAATACTGGTGCGGTCTTCTGCATAGCAGCGTCCATACCAAGCCGTTATGTTCCCTGTGAGAAGGCTCTCAAGGACAGTTTATCTATAGAAATTGATCAGTGTCTTTGTGGACACTCTAGCCTTCTTTAGACATCTCAGAAAGTACAGACACTGTTGCGCCTTTTTTACAATTGATGTGCAGTTAAGAGACCATTTATGGTCGTTGGAGATGTGCAAATCAATAAATTGCAGTCTGCAGCATACATTGAGTCTGTCTACGTGTTCTAGCACAGTGTGCAAAGCAAATGAAATTGCATCTTCAACAGACAGTCGTTTGTTAAGGACTTATGTCCTGTGTTTTCTCTCTCTCTCTCTCTCTTTCGCGCTCTCTCTCAGGAGCTGTAAAGGCTTCATGCACATGAAGTTCAGTCGGACTGAGGATGGGTGCTACGTCCTTGGGGAGAACAGCCCCCCGTTCTCTACCATCCCTGAGGTCATCCACTACTACACCACCCACAAGCTGCCTATCCGAGGAGCTGAGCACATGTCTCTACTCTACCCAGTCATAGTGCAGACGCTCTGACAAACACAAACGGTTTCTCCTGGTGCTACTGAATGAGTTTCATTCTGAAAGAATGGCTAGTGCTCCCCACCCCACACACACACACACACACACACACACACACACACACACACACACACACACACACACACACACTCTATATACAATAGTTTTTATGCCATTTTCAGATTGTAACACAAATGGTTCAAATTGGAACTCCAAATTGAAACACATTTTTTGTATACAGATGAATGCTACTGGCATTTAAGGCAGTCCGCTTCCCGTTGTTTCAACAACATCCGTAGCTGTGATATAGCCATGATATACAGTACCATCACTCATGCAGTATTGGTTTAGTAAGCATTAAAAGACCATAACGGTGGTCTGACATGTGTTGTATCAAAATGAACTCAAACTTCCTTGAGGTAATCCAACACACAATTCTGAACCATTTCCTTTATCAACATTATTGTCATAATCACTGCGTTTAATGCATTTTAAAGCGTGTATTGATTTGAAAAGTGTAGCCAAAAATAGCGCCTGCTTGTGTATGAACAATAAGAACAAAGCTGTGAGTAGACGATAACATGAGTTTAGACCGGTATGGTCCTTTTAAACATTTGGAATGAAACTCTACAAGTCATACTACAAGATGCCAACTATGAACCTTTGCTCATTCGCCTTTTCCGAATCGTACAGCTTAATTTGTCTTGCACCGTACACGAGAGCAGAATGTTTTGGTGCCACCTTTTCCTTTCCTGTTTACCATATCCCCAATTGACCACACTGGCAGCTCAGCAAAGAGAACACCTCATGGACTTGTGCCTGTGAACTTGTATTGTCACTGAACCCCCCATGCATCTTATTACCATCGAACCCTGACCATTGGTCTTGATGATCACGATTGGTTGGATAAATATTTTAGATCTAGTCTGATTTTTCTCTCAAGAGACACTATAAGAAGGCTTAGCCCTACTTTGAGACTGGTTTCTAGAGTCAAATGGAAATATCTGTTCTCTGGAGATTGTTCTTGAGTTTTGTACTGCCGAGTTAGATTAACTGCACTGCCGTGCCATCTGAGTATTCGTTCCTGATGCCAACCCAACACTACATTATAACCCCTGGTCTTAACCCCAGCATTCTATTTGCCTGTGGGTATCTGAGCCTGTTTAAGAAAGGCCTGTGAATGTGATATGATGCTGTGGCCACATGTCCTGTAAGGTTTCCCCACTCAATTATTGTCATGTGTGAACTCCACTGCAGTAACGGGTAATCATAAAGACAAAAGGCACATGAGTTAGTTAGCTTAGCACGGCAACAGTCTCTTGCAATACTAGTGTAGAGAATAACTACAGTATTATATATAAAAAAAGCTTGTTGCTTTAAGATAATGAGTATTACATAAGCTTTGGTAGATTCTTTACTGTGCTGTTTTATACAATTTTAAATGTCTGTTTCAAATAAAGTGTTGTATTTGTTTTTAAAATGGGTGTTTTCATGTTTGTGAATAAGAGACCTGTACAAACTTCAAATGCTTTTTTTTTTAACGCTGTGTTTTATGAGATGTACGGTACAATGCTGCTTTTGCTAGACAACCAGGGCCTTCCAGAAATTGACCTACAAAGTAACAAATAGTCCAATCTGCTTTTAGTAAAACTTGATTTAAAATTTTCTATATGATGTTACCTTTTTCTCAGACACTTGACTAATTATGAGTGCCTTCTTGGCAAATTGTCATATTTAAAAATTCTCATATTTAAACTATATTTTTACTGCAAACCAGATGTACACTGACTCATCTAGACAATCTGTATGATCGAATATGTTAATGCATTATCACCAGCACATCTGCAGTGGTTGGAGGTGGTCTCTACACTTCCTTTGAGATATTTTCACCCCTGGTCTATCCATCTTAGAATAGCAGTGGAAGTTTGGTCTATCACAAATCTGTGACGCTGGGGGTGTGTTCTCTCTCATCATCAGTGACCACAATCTAGGTGGGAGTGAAACGGCCTTTCTGTGTGGGGTTTGCATGTTCTCCCCGTGTCCCCTGGGGTAAGTACCCTCACAAAAAACATGCTGTAATCCTGCTCTCTATACTGCCTCCCCCTGGGGCACCTAATGGGGGGGAAAGGATCTGGTTGGAATAACGTGTGTGTGTTTGTGTCTCCCCCCCGTCCCCCGTCAGGTGATAAGAAGCGGCCTGCTCACTCCTCGTACAGTGATGGAAGCAGGGGCTCTCCGAACTGAACTACAGATTCGGCAATTGTCACTGGGTGAAAAAGGTGTTACAGTAACGTGGGATAAAAAGTATATATATATATATATATACCTGTTCGCATTCAGTCAGAGTGTAGAAGGAACATTTTCAGTTTCTGACTCACCGTTATGAATTGTACTCTGTGTGTGTCACTTGATACCATAGCAACCGCCAGGTGTCGGGTCAGAGAGCTCGGGCTGCTGCAGCGACAGGTAAAGTTGATTACAGAATCATTCATTATACTAGCAGCAGTAATGTATACATTTAACTTGTATTTGCATTTAGCAGGTTATGTTTTGCAATCTGTAGCTTCCAGTACATACAGTGATGATTATGCTTTCCGATGCATGATATTGGATGGAATTCTACTGTGGTGTGCAGCAATGCTGTGGCCTTAATGTAGAGCTGCAAACACAGAAAAAACACAATATAGTCTGAGATCACAGTCTGGGATCGAAGATAACTATTTTATTTTATAGGGATCTTCCTTAGCACACTGTAAAATCCTGTATTCATTTTACTCCATGGGTAAAACATTTTACCCAAATGGATATCCATTTCAGGTCCACTTTTACACTAGCCATTGTCTGGGGAAAGCCATGCAATAACGTAGGGGAATAGTTAAAACAATTGCATGATTCTCTGTCCTCTCGGCTCCAGTATCCATGGCAACTCGGATAGAACAGCTTGCTCAGCCAAAGCCTGACCTGCTCGGATATCCAGATCGGTAGGTATTTTTCTATCTGTCACTCGTGTGTCTCTCTTGGACTCCTTCATCCCCTCCCAAAACCATGAATTATCTCTCTCTATTCACTAATTAGTTACTCTCTATTCCAGTCGCTCTGTGTATTGGCTGGATGAGCTGGCAAAAGAGAGGACCGACTCCACGACCACATTTGGTATGTCTGTACCTGTCATGCCTGCCCCCCCCCCCCCCCCACACACACACACACCCCCCTCCATAATTGCTTAATTGTATTGCTTGCAGAATTAACACCCCGATGGTCACAGCTGTGTAGAGGCAAAAAATTACATGGGGATGTTGAACAAATCAGGTAAATATTTCATGTTATCCACACAACGTTCTTCCTTATAGTACAACTTTCAGAGTCAGCGATTACTTACTCTTATTTATCTTTCTCATCACCACTTCCTTCCTTCCTCTTCTGCCATCACCCCACTTCCTTCCTATCCTCCTTGCTATTTATCTTCCCTTCCCTATCTTTTCATCTTTTATGCAACTTTACTTTTTTTTGCTTGCCCCAATTTCGTCCACACTTTCATTTTCTTCTCTGCTCATTTTCTTTCTCATCTTGCTCTCCCCCTGGCTCTTATCCTCTCGACCTCTTCCCTCTGTCCATCCCTCTCCTTTGCTCTCCAGGGTGTCTCCTATATGGGTGGTGAGTGAGGGGGCCCTGAAGGCACAGCCCTCTGATCGTTTGTGTTCTCTGGCTCGGCCTCGCCTCCCTGTGGCTGGCTGGCAACCCAGCCGACCACTGCTGGCCCCTGTGAGTGCAACGGATCACAGTTACCAGACACAGGGGCGTCACAAGGGGGGGGGGGGAAGTGGGACTGAGTTACCAGTGCCCAAGGTGGAGGGGTCGTAATTATTTGATACTTTAGCTATTGAGAAATAGAAGATATACAAGCTCACAGTGCCGCGCTGCGAGCTTGCAGATCTGCTATTTTCGAAAAGTCGTGAAAAAGTGTGCAAATCTTTGAATATATATATTTTTTAAGCGAACATTTGTAACTCAAATGTTTTTGAGATGGGGGTCCACTGCCAAATACATATCATTTTGGGGGTGCTTCACATGAAAAGGTTTGAGCACAACTGACTTAAAACCAGTAAGACTCCCTAATTGGGACCGTCAGGTCACATGTATACACAGATCCATGTTGATATCAGGACTCTAGACATACTGTGTACCGCTTTGCGTGACTTTAGGGCAAAATCTGTAGGAGCAGTGTCCAAAAATGTGTTTAGCAAAAATCTTCCTCATGGTGGTGCTAGAAGAGGGGCATGTGAGAAATGAGGGGTGGTTTGGCAGCCAAGGAGTGTGTGTGCAAAGTTTGGCATGGATAGGGGCAGGGGTGGCAGAGATACGAGTAGGGGAAAAGTGTGACGTGACGGACAGACTGACTGACAGCCGTAGGAGGTTTTGATAGTAACTGCGACCTGACTGTCGCAAGCATAGTTTTTTTTTTTTTTTTAAACCTCAGAAGGATTTGAAATATTCAAAGACTTGCACACATTTTCAAGATTTCTCAAAAATAGCATATCCACAAGCTTGCAGCGTGGCACTCGGTGCCACACAGCGAGCTTGTATATCTGCTATTTTTCAATATTTAAAGTACCCAGGGCCCAGAATTTGGTGCGACACCCCTGGCAACGGATCACAGTTACCAGGCAATGTAGGGTTTGTGCATTCTGGTCTGCATAAACCAATGATCTCCTGAGTTTGCCTCAAGGATGGAATAACATAATTAGTCCTAAAGTTCCTTTACACATGTTCTCTGTGTGGTTTAAATGCTTAGAAGAAATGTCTGTTGTGCACGGATGTGTAAATTATTATTCATGCAGTCTGTTTGGTTGCAGGTGGGTCGAGCGGTACTAAATGCAGAGGCCACTCCACGGATCTGCCTGCTGGCCCAGCCCAAGACAAAACTAGGTCTGGAAGGCACCATCCATGAGTCAAGGACTGTGTCAGCATCCCACAGGCCTGCTAAAGCATCCCCACGTATAGAGCTCCTCGCTAGTAAGATATTTACTGTCCATAACCAGAATTAAAAGTAAGTAGCTCAGGGATTTACCTCCAATCCAACCCTTGATTGTCAAGCAGGGAGGCAGTGGGTAGTGGGTACTATTTGTTCATAGAGTTTTGTATCATGAGTCATGACTCATTGATTAAAACCCACCTCCCAGCCTCAGGGCGGAAACTCTAACCACATGGGCACTGAGCTGTTAAGAGTGATAACTATAATGATAATGATGTGATGTGATGTGATAATGAACGTTCAGTAAACAGTGGTGCCATGCACGTGCAGCAATGCTGCGGCATGCTCCAGATTTGTCATTGTCAGAGCCCCCAAATGGATGACCTGCTACTGCTGTATGCTGTGCAGAGAAAAGTAAACCAGAATGGAATGGGTTCACACAGGATGGATTAGTAAAATTGTCTTTGAAAATATTTGGTATCAGCAACAAAGTGTACTTATTGAAACAAATAGCATCTCTCTCCTCACCACCGTGCATCTATCCTGCGGAATGCCACAATATAATCTGGCCCAAATGATTAATTATTAAGGGCTAGGAATGCTTGATAGCATTAGCTATTCATAATTATCTCCTCGTCTCTGTTAATTGTTTGGCTGTCTCTATCGTTCTGAAAGCGATCTTAACTTAGCAGTACTCTCTTTTCCTAACTAGTACAGACAATCACTCACTTTCAGTTTGCCTTCTACAACTTCAACTTTCTCTCTCTTTCCAGCCCCTAAGCAAAGCCACCCTAAGTATGTGGGGCAGCGCCCAGCAAGCTGGCCTGTCCCCAGGGCAGTGAGAGAGACGGTGGCAAGTGAAAGAGTCCGGGAGCTGTCCCATCCCAAGGAGAGAAAGGCTCTGTTTGAGGGCTACAACCCTTACATCATTAGCCGGGCTGCTGTATCGGCCAGCCCTTCATCTCGGCTACACCAGCTCTGTTTGCCCCTACCCCGCAAGTGCAGGACCAGATAAACTCTGGTGTCTGTTTTCTATAGCAAGGGTCTTCAACAGGGGGTCTGGGACCCCTAGGGTGTCCTCAGAGTTACTACAGGGTGTCCTCCAAATCTTTGTGTGATAGAAACCTTTTTTCTCCTTTTTCATATTAACCACTTGAACCATACCCTTGAACCGTGTTCATATTCTGAGAACGTCAGCCGAGGCGTTGTGAGCTTGTAGATCTGCTATTTTCGACAAAGGGTTTGGTGTAGAGGGGAAAAGGAGCAGTCTTAAGTACAGAGTGAATGGTAAAGTAAGTTTATTAAGTATATGCACTGATGATCGTGCAGATTCGTGCTGCCAAACAATGAAACTATATAGAATCTATGAACAAGTTCTTGGATCCTTGCTTCTTCTTCTCTCTCAACTAAGGGGTCCTTGGCCTGAAAACGTTGAAGACCCCTGCTCTATAGAGAGGGCTATAAAATAACACCCTGCTTCCTCACTATCAACAACAGCCACACACACACTGTGCTATTTTCCACACCCTCTGTTAAAATTTATTTATTTCCATGTGCATATTTTAACGCCTGCGTATTTCAACCGCTGTTTCGTCGCAGTGTATCTACGTACTGTAGGTGGTACGCCTCTTTCCTTTACTGGCTTTGCCCTGGGTTGGCTCCCACCTTCCAGGGAGGCAACCCAGAAGTGTTTGACTACATGTGTGATCAGTGCCACCAACGCCACGGGTTGTCACTGTGAATATACCACACTGAACTGAGCATACAGTACATTACCCTGTGTTGCTGTATTGATCAAATGCAATTTCTCGTGAAGAAATAAAGAAATTATCGTCCGTCAATTTGTTGTAGCTCTCTATAATCAACCTCCAGCCCAGCTGCACAACTTTGGGCAACAACAAATACCTTATCATACATTTAATAAACACTATGGGGAGTACTGCTCAAACAGGAATATGATAGCCTCTTCGAACCCTTACTTGAGGGGACATTAGGGTGCATTAAGCTCAAGTATAGCATCAGTGCATGTACTGTGCAGTGTGCGTTATTATCAAATATTCTTTATTGGCTTCACATGATGTGCAAGTGTTATTAGGAAAAGCAGGATGTGTTTTTTAATTACTGGAAAGCAATCTTTGAAATAAATGAATCCAGCACCTTGTCATTCTAGGATTATTGCTTTGAGACCCTCTTGATTCGTCTAATTGCTCTGTTGTTTATTGCAACTACATGGCCTTTGATGCAAGTGAATCCCAGAGAAACAACAGATGATGAACATAAAAAAAGGCTCAATATGACATTAGACTAGACTTGTGGGCAGAAGTAATTATTACTGTAAAATAATTAGAATGAACAGACACGGAAACCTCATAATAGGAAATGAATTATTCTAGGTCTCACATAAAAAATGGCTCCTACAAAACGAGCAGAGCGTGCAAGTACTGCGATCGGCTGGGTAATATGTCGTTATGTCGGTGTCCTTTTAATGCCATGGTTTCAACAACAAAACCCACACACATTTCATCACAAATATAAGTGCAATTAGTTCAAGTCAATTCACGAGGCATGCTGGTAAGTCGTGGGAACATTGGCACTTAAGCCCTACTGGAGGCGGGTATAGCCTTGTGTAGGGGCTTAACTGTCCACAGTATCCCACACACCTGACATAAAGTCCAGATGTGATGAGGCATACACCTCAGGTCTTTGGCAAGGAAAAAAAAATTACCCACATTTTACACTCTGGCCTGTCAACCAGAGTTGTAGAAGAGAGAGTTACGTCACTTACGTCGACTCCCATAGTAAGCGTGGAAACTGAAAGCCTATTTACTCTATGGTGGGAAGCTAACTTAGCCTAGCTTACTGGAGCCTGTTCTCATTCTTAGCGAGCCTCTGCCCCGTCCGCCCCCATTCATTTTGTCACTCGCTGGTAAGTAGACTAAATTACGTCTTTTTCACTCTTTTAATAATGTGTTCTACCTTAGCGAGGCCCGTGAATGCGTTACAATGGTGAAAAAGACGTGATTTGGTCTACTTCCAGCGATTTTAAATGCCTCGGCTAGAATGGGGGCGGACGGGGCAGAGGCTCGCTAGGAATGAGAACGGCTCCATGCGAAGCCACTTCCGGTCTGCGGCGAGTTCAAAGCGTGACGCCACTCTCTTATATATCGCTCTGCTGTCAACAAACTTTCTATCGATGACACGTTTTGGTGTCATTCAAGTAGGCCTCAAGTGCACAAGAAACTAGTTGGCACATCGATTGATTACCAACGTGCCCACACACATCCTGTCAAAAGACACCAAACATTACTGATGCCAGAATTAACACTATTTGCTGATGCACAATTACACCATATGGCCTTGAGAGCACAAGGCACAAGTTGGCATCTTGACAGAGCGCAGTCTTGTGTTATCCTACAGTGCAGAATAAAAGGCCTGAACATGAACATAAAGTCAATGGGCTGTCAATGGAGGGAATTACAACTTCGAGGTTTAATAGCCACACACACGCGCACACACACACACACACACACACACACACACACACACACACACACACACACACACACACACAACTATGTGCAATTTAACTGAAGAATACGAGTGGTCCAGACTCCAAAGCTGAAAAAAGCTTGAGAACCACTGATCTATTCCTATCCCATGTTACCCTTATTCCATTCTCTTACTTTATCCAACCTTCCACTAAACTCATATTAACTGATAGGCCTACTGTATACAGATGTGTTTCTTATGTATGATTGAGCAAACACATATGATTCAGCGGGCTACACTTCCCCCTTCTTGAGAATTTCTGTTGAATTTCTTGGTCAGATCATTAATTTAGTGCACTGTTCCATGGAAGAAAATATTGTGTGGTCAGGGACCACATAAAACAGCACAAATAGAATCTTCATTGTTCACATCTGCACTTTATAGCGCCACCAGGAGGCCGATTTATGTAAAATACATTCTTTATTACTCCTTCACATTGGCCTATTATAGGACCACCAGGACCACCACAATAACCTATCTGACCTGGCGGAGACCTGTGCTCGGAAGAGCATTGCTTCTAGTTGTGTTTAGAATGTGTAGCCTAGTAGTCATGGATTCTGACCTAAATTGTAACAGCCACATTAACACCATTACAAAGTCAGCCGCCCTCACATCACTATCAAGATAAAGGACATGTCTCTGCAAGACTTGAAAAAAACTTTTCCATACATTCACCTTCACTTAGTAGACTTGTCTAGCTAGTTACATAGTTTACAGGTCTCTATTTACTGAATCTGACAACTGCAGTTGATTCGGAATGCTGCTCAAGTCCTACTAAAAAAAATAAAAAAGGGTAGACCATATTAGCAGTTCTGATAGCACTTTACACTGACCTCCTGTCTGTCAAATAATTCATTTCAAAATAACTCTGTTGGCTAACTTGGCTTATAAAGCAATGAATGGTTTAGGACCAAAATGCATTTCTGATCTTGTATTATAAGGAACCATCCAGACCTTTCAGGTCATCTGGGAGAGGTCTGCTTTTCTCCCCAGGATTAGGATTAAATGTGAAGAAGCAGCATTATGCACGGCAACAGTCCGCCATTCCGAAACACCGCTATTCCGAAGCAGGGTTAGGGTTAGGTTTAGGGTTAGGGTTAGGGGTAGGGGTAGGGTTAGGGGTAGGGTTAGGGTTAGTTAGGGTTAGGGTTAGGGTAAGGGTTAGGGTTAGGGTTAGGGTTAGGGTTAGGGGTAGGGTTAGGGTTAGAAGTCAACGTTCGGAATAGCGGTGTTTCGGAATGGCGGGGTGTAACCAGAAGTGCAGGTGTGCTTATAACTCTGTAAGAAGGGGGGCGTCCAAGGAAAAGCCCACTGCTTGGGGAGTTTGGACCCACTGCTTTACTACACATGCTCTGAAGTTGTCCAAAGAAATTCAGGAGGTTGGTCTGCCATAGCCTACATATGGCATTGGAAAGGATGACTAGTCTGGATATCCCTCTTCTCCCCCATTCTGTTTATCTTGGTTGATCCTGCTACACTTGTATCCTTCTTTAGCTGATTGGATTCAGACTGCTTTTATAGGAAGGAGGCCTTTTGTAAAGAAATGGAAAGTCACTTATGGACCTGCTCCATCCTTGCAGTGCACGACTCTTTACCAATCTCTGATCTGGGATTATCATTGCTTGACAAGGCGCAAAATTATTTATGACTTAATGGGGCCAATAGCCTACCATTTGATGGGTTTGATGGTGCTTCCTGATAAAATAGCCAACTGAATAATGTGAATTACAGAGGAATAGCCTCTCTCTATCTGGAACTCTCTAATGCAATAGAGTGAATGGCACATCGAGTGGCAAAGTGAGTTTAACATTGTTTAACGTTGCTTAATGCAATCAGATAGGACTTTTCTGTTTGGTGTATGGGCTGTCAAGTCCAAAAAGTATTTTTTTTGCCACTCAGTAGGCGTTCCCGCATAACTTCCTGGTATGATGATGTCACGCGCATACCCTCTATAGGTTTCTAGGTGTCTTGTTGTATTAAGTTAAAGTGTAATTATTTTCTATTTAGGCTATAGTTTTGTTTCTGTATATAGGCCTACCTAATGGTCCTGTTACTATGGTTTATGGTTGATGATGTATGTAGGCCTACAAAAAAATTAAGCTAGTCATGCACAAGACACATTATGAAAACAAATGATAAAAAAAAAGAAAAGAATGTATAATAATAATTAATAATCAATCAACAATTAGTCACAAACAAAAAGCAAAGCACTCTCTAACTTGAACTAGAAAAATATTGTTCCTTCGAAACAATTGTGGGCTCGCTTCAAGCCGGAAAACAATGGCTATAAAAGTACAAAATGTCAAGATCGCAGGCAGTGCTCTCTTTGACGTTACTGACGTCAAAGATTGGTCCATTTTGTTCGAAAAATGTGTTGTGCAAAAGTTGACCCGCTGGTGGCGCTATAACAGGCCAATGTAAGAAGGGTGGTATCTGTTCCTTGACCTATTGGGAATGTGCTTGCAAGATTTCACACCCATTGCAGGCTGTGTTCATGATTTGAGGTGTTTTTGGCTTTGGCCACTTTATCGCTGCTTGCAGCTATATTCATTATTATTTTTTATTTTTTTGTGTGTGTGCACTTCATAGGCATATTAGATAAAGGTCCTTAGATTGTGTGTAGAATGTTTCATGCAAATTGCAAAAAAAAAAATCCTAATGGGTTTAAGCGTTTCACAAACTGCTCAAAATGATATAGCGCCCCCCTTTGGCCAATTGGGGTAAGATTGGTTTTAGTGATATTTGGACTAACACTCTACATCTTTGCCAAATGCCATGAACATGTTACTTTGCATGTATGATTTAGAGGCAGAAGAATAATTTGCATAAAACTGCAATATTCATTGAATTTATTTAAAAAAGCATGTTTCAATTTTAAAGAAATCCGATCTGACAGATCTTTAGATATCGGTCCAAAGTTCACGTAAAAAAGAGTTTTGTGCACGTGGAGCGAAAATTCCAGAATAAAAGCGGGTTTACGCGTTTTACAAACTGCTCAAAATGGCGGAAAATCGAAGGGCGGAGCTTACTTAACAACGACACAGATGTCTTCCGCTCGAGTCAAAGCACGCGTATAACAAGTTGCATGTCTTCAAACGAAACGAGTCATGACTTATGCCCGTTTGAAGTTTGAATTTTCAAACGCTTCGTATAGCGCCCCCCTTTGGCCGATTGGAATAAAATTGGTTTCAGTGATACTTTGACTAACCCTCCACATCTTTGCCAAATGCCATGAACGTGTACCTTTGCATGTATGATTTAGAGGCCGAAGAATAATTTGCATAAAACCGCAATATTGATTAAATTATTAAAAAATTATATTTCACTTTAAAAAAAATCTGGTTGATCAATCTGACCGTATTGGTCCAAAGTTCATGTGAAAAAAGTTTTGTGCACTTGACGCGAAAATCCCAGGAGGAGATAGATTTTTACTGTTTTTCATATAATTCCGAATTGTGGGAGACCTAAAGGTCAGAGGTCAAAAGTTAGAGGGAAAAAGTTGTTCGGCATGAGGAGACGCATAAGTGTATACAGGTTTCATGGCTGTATGTATAACACAGCATGAGCTATACCTGTTCAAAGATCGCACTTTCGAAGGCTTCCTACAGCGCCACCATTTGGCCGATTGCTATAAAAAATAATAGCACACTTCGCCACTGTAAACTGAACACATTGATGTTTTTATTTTCATTTTCTCACTAAGTATGTAGGAGTAGAAAGGAACCGAAGATCCCGTCTACTGATTGCCTGATAGATAAATAAATAATGACAATATCTAAAGTGTGCTCGCCTTATAGGCGAGCCCACAATAACAGCACAAATAACATAACAGGGACGTCCTTGACACTTTGACACACCCCCAACACTAGGCTACACTACTAAGCAGTGTGGGGGTGTTGCTGCTCTTCCAGCTGCTCCAGTTGATAGTGACACCACGGTCAATGACAGACGCACGTGTTGATCAACACATTCCCACTCCCAACTCCATCAAGCAAGCGGGAACAGAGATAAGAACATAGCTACTGGTAAGTGCGTCGACACTCGACACAGCCATAACAATAGACTAATAGATAACAGCATAAATATTATTGACATAGTAGTTTTAAGCATAAATGTAATCTGATCAAAGGTAACCTCATGCCGATTTACAATCCAGGTGTTTCTTTTCTTACAGTACAGAAAGATTGTCAAGAGACTTCCCACAGAGTTATAGCCTGGCTACATCATGTGTATTTTAATTGACACTTCTTTAACTAAACGCTTGAACTAAACTTTGTCTGTCCTATCATTGAAACTGAAACGTTTAATTAATGTGTCTAGTCTGCGAAAGTAGGCTTATTATCTTTTCCCTAATATGTGACGAAAGTTGACTGAGCTCCTACAGCTGGCTGTCTTATTAGGATCGATCATTAGGATAGATCATTCTACAACAGACGAGTGTTGCTTCTACCTGGAAACCCAGAAAGGATGAAGGCTCCATATTGTAGCCTAGAACAACTGTACGTAGCAGCATACGTCACAAATAGCCTACAGGATACAGTACAGATGTAGGCTATTCAAGTAAGACAAAATAATGACCATCTTATTGTTATTGTTGTTAATGTAATATTAGCCAAGTTTAGGGCGATAATACAGTTATAGCCTATTTACATTTTACACCCCATTTACCCCCAAATAAGTTTATATCAGCTTATCCTGATAAAGTGGGTTGATTGAAATTCCATGCATTTGGATTCAAATATAGGCCTATTTGTTAACTGCAGGGTGCAAGGAGCCTGCCATGAGCAGGCTGAGTAGCCTATTCACGATTTTACTGCAGGAAATGAATTTACCAAGAGATGTGTTGTTTTTATATTAGTTCACAATCTAAAGCAATGTATTTATTCTTTAATAATATAATCTAGGTTGTTCAGAGGTGACCCCTGTCATGTTGTGGGCCTGGCTGCTGGGGGCTTGTCTTTCCTCAGGTTGGTAACTCAGATCAACTTAATCCTTTGCCTTAACTCCATTCAACCTAATTTAGTACAAATACTTTGTCTGTCTAAATGGGATATAGAGATGGGTACAGAGAGAGAGGTATACTGTAGACAGTGTAGAGCAGGGGTAGGCAACCTTAGGCACGGGTGCCAACATTGGCACAGGGGAGGGTGATCACTGGCACACTGCCAGAAGTGTGTGAGAGAGGTGTTTTATTTTAGAATCAAATATTGTTAATTCTAAACATTCATTCAAACTCTGAACTCTGACTGGGGAGGGAGTTGGGGAGAAATGTGGATTATTTCTTGAGTCTAATGATCTTTTATAACATTGTCCTGCCAATCAAAATATGTCAGTATGTTTGATGGCTTGATGGTTTGATGACTGAATAGAAAATAAAAACACGGCACTTCATTTCAAAAAGGTTGCTGACCCCTGGTGTAGAGAGATGTGATTGTGTGTGTGCTGTTTTTTCTAACCTCATTCCCAGTTCCCAAGAATTACTGCGGAAATAAAGGAAGTACAGGACTTTTATGTCTTGTTGTCCTGCCTACTGGGACTAGCCAGCACACAAAGAATATCCTTTTCACATGGTGTATTTTACCTCTTCTGGACAGAATCAACAGATGTGTTTCAACCCAATTCCTCATCTTTGTAAAAGGATATTCCTTATGTGCTGTCTACTTCTTCATTTTTCATGTCATAATCGAGCAGTGCACCTTAAATACTTATACTTAATTTGGAGTGTTGCAGGCTTTCTGCTTTATTGCAGTCATCTCTCTCTACTTACTGTATGTAGCATTATACTTCCTTTACTTCTTGTTAGACACAGTTTCTTAAAAGTAATAATTTATTTCCCAACATAGCTTTTTTTCTGCTTTTTTTCTTGCCTCTTTAAAGATTGATTCCTTCTTTTCCCATCCTAAACTATCCTATCTGCCCTAGCTCTTATTGCCCAATTTGAAATATCTGTCAATATGTCAAACGCTAATATTACAGTACCACCCACAAAACACATTGTGTAAAATATCAAATACACAATTGTAAAAGCTGACTTTCTGGGGGTGCAAACGTTTATTTATTTTTGCACCTCCATATAGGCTTTCCATGGTCCGCTAACTCTGTGTCCCTGTCTAAACCCTCCAGCCCTCACCAGCCTCAACAGCCCGTACCGCACCTCTGCCCCACGCTTGTTAAACTGTACATTCATGGAGCGAGCCAACATCACCTGTCGCTGGGAGCCTGGAGACCCCCAACCCTCATCTGCAATAAACTACACCCTATACATAGCGAAGATGAGGTGAGTTCAAGCTCATCTTTGTTTCAAATGTTATACAATATACCAGGGGTCTTCAACATTTTCAACGTATTTTGGATTCATGTTAACCCTCTAAGGCCCGCATTAAGAAATACTTGAAATAAAAAATTGAAAAAAATCAGATGGTGTTGTAGGAGTCCTATTAAGAGGAAAATGTAATGTTTTTTTCAAAAAAATGTTTTTGTAAGATTTTATAGCCATAAATCAAAAATCATAAATCATGCTCTAATTTACATATGGGGGATATTTTTCAAAATAATAACATATGTACATGTTCTAGACATTCTAATGATCACCAAAAAGAATAGTACAGGCATTTTACTTATGTTTTTTTGAGGTATAGCTTCCATGAAAAAGTGAGATGTTGTTCGTCAAAACTCTGGAATTTCAGCGGGTGTGGCGGGTGTGAATGTCAGCCCCTGTGGGGGGTATTTATATGCAAATATTGTGGCCAATGGCATTGTAATACTAAACAATAGAATCCAATGGTGGTGTTTAGGTGGTAGGGGGAGCTAAAATAAAATGATTTAAACCTTTTTTTGGATAAAATACAAACGTTGTAATATTACAACCGTGGGCCTTAGAGGGTTAATGTGTATTTTCAGACATTTAACCACTTAAATCATCGATATATTGTAAACTTGACCTTTCACTATGCAATTGGTCTGCTATTGTTTTACCTCTACTCATACCTATTTGCAGAAAACAGCCGATCTACAAGCCGATCGCGCTGCAAGGTGTTGAGAGCTTGTAGATCTGGTATTTTTGGCTACAGTTCTCCTCGGAATAGGGATGCGAGGGTTTAAGTTGTTCATTTAAAAGAATTATCCTATCACACAAGGATTTGGCAGCCCCCTGTAGTCACTCTTAAGGACCCCCTAGGGGTCCCCCCTGTTGAAGACCCCTGCAATATGCAATTCAGCGACCTCAATCTATAATTGTACTGACCTGGTAAGTTGAGTAACACCTATTGTTGGTATGTTGGTAGCACACATTACAGTTAAGGATGCCCATCCTGCTAACTCATGTAGGGAACACAATAAAATTGTCAGTGTTAATTTAACTCTGGGAGTGCACAAATGGAACCGAATGGAGCTGGCGGACTCTTATAGGTCCATTTGGTCAGAGTGCAGGTCAAAGTTTTCTCCAGGGAATCCAGTACAGCACAGGCGTGCGCTTCAGTGAACTGAAGTCTTACCCATCAACAACAGCATATTGCTTGTTTAACGTAATGTCTGCAGTCTGTATATGATGATATATCAAATGCATTACACCAGCACAACACCTTTTGTAATCAAGGGCAAAATTGCCTGCAGGTCAGTCCCATACATAACACAACAACCGCAGAACATCATTTCAGCTCAAAACACAAACCCTCACATTGCTGTACTAGAACCAAAGATTCTATCAACATGCCAAAGGGGTACAGTTGTAGCCTGTGCCTGGCTAACATTAAAGGAATAGACCAACCAATATTTATCATTAGGTAAACCCAATTTATCTAATGATAAACCAACATGCCAATCCACATCATCTCATTCAACATTCCAAATTGTAGATCCTTTACCAAATTCTGGTACCAGAATGAATGGATAAACCCTCATCCGCACTGCACGCGAGCGACGCGATGTCCGGCGAAATACTGTCCGCATATGGAGCGTTGGCCATTGCTTTGGCATGGATCGGGGCAACGGTGGCGTAGATATGAGTAGGGGAAAAGTGTGACGCATTTTTTTCTATTTAGACTTTACTATTACAAGCCTATATACAATAATGCCTTGCAAACCACTGGTACGTTCTGGTAATGTATATATGTATGTATATTCTGTAAACATATATTGGCCAAGCCCAGTACTGTGCCTGGAAGTTACTATCGCAATTTTGGCAATAAGCATTTAGCACACTCTCTTATCCAGAGTGACTTAAAAAGTGCAAGGTCGGAGAATGTGCCGTGAACCCTTGTAAACCAAACACCATTAGCTGAATTGATGTCACACAGCAGTATATTTTTAGTCGCTTCACCAGTGCTCACGCCAGGATTTCATTTTGTTACAGAAAATGCCCAATAGACTATGCTTGGTTAAAACCATTAATTCAGGCTATTACTGTATGTATTTTGCTAATAATTATTTCAGTATTTGATTGCTGTTTGCTTATTGATTGGCTACTACTACCTGTGTGTGTGTGTGTGTATGTGTGTGTGTGTGTGTGTGTGTGCGTGCATGCGTGCGTGCGTGCGTGCGCGCGTGCGTGCGTGCGTGCGTGCGTGGGTACGTGCATGTGTGTAGGTCGGTGGGTGCTTTTGTGCGTGCGTGTGTGCGCGTGCGTGCGTCGGTGCGTGTGTATTTCTTCAACTTATTACATATTTCCATTAGCCGTTTATATGATGAAATCGGCTGGTATGTTCCTCATCAGTGGTTTTGGAACATAGTAAAGTTGGTTTTATATTGTGTAATGAATATGTTGTGCCCCTGTCCTTTTGTTTCCTGTTTTCCTGTTATGTAATGAGCACATGAACCTCTGCAATGATGGGAAGGAGGCTGGTAAACCAATAACATCAAGATTAAGATTTGTTATGGTCCATCCAGATTTTCTCCGCCTGTGTCCAACCATGAAATTGGCTTAATTTGTACACTCTGAGTTACACTCAGGGTCCTTGACACTTTCATGTCAAGGACCCATAAAACATCCTTCTGGCTCAAATGGAAGTCAAATTAAAAAAGGAAAAAAAAAAAAGAAAAAAAGAAATCTGAAGGAGATATTCACCATCTAAAGGATTTCACACCTATCTTTGAGTGTATCAATTCCTTAATGACGTGGTATGTCTGTAAAGAAATATGCACTACAGAAAGTTAAAAAATTACAGTATTCTGTGCCATTTACCAGAGAAAGTGTCACTTACACTTGTTTTTAAATGGTGGCAAATCTAGTGTAATAAAGTGCATTAACTGTTCTCTTTTTAAATCAGTTTTGGAAATGCCTTCAATCTATAA
Organism: Nannobrachium achirus; assembly: GCF_963921795.1. Lineage (NCBI taxonomy): Eukaryota > Metazoa > Chordata > Actinopteri > Myctophiformes > Myctophidae > Nannobrachium > Nannobrachium achirus. The sequence goes on along the minus strand of NC_137827.1, from coordinate 31,914,774 downwards.
AAACAATCTTATGTGAGGTTTAAACTTTCTGTTGAGCTGATTAGAGCATTTCCTTCACAAGGCTTTTTGGCAGGAAGTGGACTGATGTGCTATGAGTGCAGTACCATTGATTTCTGAATTATTTTGATGAGCATGTTGTTCATTGGACTTTTACATGGTACAAATGGAAGAGGACCCAATGAACTTCAATGCCAGATTTAAAATCACATAACAAGTTGCAGTGTACAGCCTAATTTATGCACTGTTGATCACTGTGTGATGGAGCATAACTTAAGCCTACGCCTCATTAGTGAAAGTGCATCTCGGTATTTACCTGGAGTACATGTAGTACTACACAGTACCATTCAGTATTCCTATGGACACTCACTTAGCATTTGGTTACAGGTTGTTGATTACTGTCAAATAAAACATCAATGAAAACAATGCTGTGAACACACACAACCTAAACATACTTGGAAACAGTGATATTGATTTGATTTGTCATTTCTAGCATTGAGCCCCTGAATACAAGTACCTGGGTGTGTGGCTTGATGAAAAACATTATTTTAATAAACTTGCCTCCAAGCTGCACCAGAAAATATGCTTCTTGTTCAGACATGCAGTAGATCCAGTTTCCTATTTGGCTGTATAAAATGGGTCATGGAAGCAGTGTTCTTATCAGTTGGACTATGGTGACGTCCATAGGAATGCTACAGACTCAATCCTATGTTCCTTCAATATATTTCTAAGACAAAGGCCATTGTGCTTAGATATAGACACACGTTGGGCAAGAACCCTCAGTTAAAGCTGTCAACTGGCACCACACAAATAGAACAAGTGAACACAATCAAACCTTTGGGAGTAACTATCAACAGCTCTCTATCTTGGTCTAAACATATAAATAATATACACCCTATTCACGCCCTGTGAAGGATGTGAGATGTCCTAATTTGCAAGTGTGACTTGTGTTGCGGCAATCACACTGGTTAAACTGACACAATATGTCCATATATGGGCATTCCCAGATATGGGATTAATATTGATGGCATAAAGGGGATTCTATTGTATGGGAATTCCCATATAATTATGGGCTTAATATTGATGGGCATAAAAGGGATTATATTAGTGTGGTTGCTTTGATGAGGTGATGTCACAACATTGTGACTGAGGCGTGAGGACAAGATGTGCCCGTTTTCATAGTTAACTGCGACCTATGGTGGCAATAAAAATAAATCAATAAATAATCCTAATAGGTACTGTGTGGAGACAGACAGGAAACGTGGAGAGAGAGTAGTGGCATGTAGCAAATGGTCTGGCTGGCCAGATATCTAATCTAATCTGGCCATGTGTTGGGGTGGTGGGGTGTGGACAGACCGTGTGGTCAGTGGGTATTATCGCCTTTCTTTGCATTTGTTTGTTAAACTAGACCTTACCCGTTCAAAGATATGTGCTCCAAGTTACTGTAACTGGTGCATGCGTGAGAATATGTGGGAGCATCATAATGTAAGGAGCAGCCCATGGAGGAGTGTATATTTATGATGGATACAAATAATTTAACAGCAAAATTAGGTGAATAGAAGTATGGGGATGTATGCACTTACTGTCTCCACATAGTTTTTTCCATACCCGTTGGAAGATGACCCGGTGCATGCATGACCCATGAATGCAGAGAGAGAGAGAGAGAGAGAGAGAGAGAGAGAGAGAGAGAGAGAGAGAGAGAGAGAGAGAGAGAGAGAGAGAGCGTGTGTCTCTTCACTGCAACATTCCTAACTGTGAGAGAGGTGTGTGTGGGGCTATGGGATCCCATGGCCTGGAGGAACGGACCGTAACCCTGACAACAGGCTGAGCTGAACAGGCTGTGCACCATAAAAATGCTAATATACAGCATACGATTTGTGAAAGTGACAAACGGGCTTCACAGTTATGTCAGGTGTGTTCATATGCTAATGGTGATGCGATTTCAGATCAATTGCTCCAGCCACTGAGGAGAAACGCTGTTTCAGACAGACAGACAGACAGACAGACAGACAGACAGACAGACAGACACTCACTCACTCACTCACTCACTCACTCACTCAGACATTCGCAAAATTATTGCGACCGTAGGTCGCACTTACTACAGAAAGCTCCACCAGGTGTCCGTGCGTCAGTCAGTCAGTCCGTCCGTCACACGTCAGACGTCACACTTTTGCCCTGCTCATATCTCCGCAACCGTTGCCCCGATCCATGCCAGATTTTGCACACACACTCCTTACCTGCCAAACTACAACCTCCAAGGACCCCCGGAGTTCCAGGGACCCCCAGGTCCCTGGGGGACCCCCAGGTGTAAAAAAAATACCAAATGTGCAAAAATGACCAAATGACCACCCCCACGGGGCTGCTCACGGGGAATTCCCGGGGACCACCCACTCCTGCAGAACGGATGCAAAAGTGGTGGCGCCCCCAGTGGAAGACCCCCTCCACTGCAGCTCACATAAAATGCCCTAACTCGGCCTAGGAGCGTCCGGGAGAGCCGGGGCCGGTACCTATTCGTCCGCCAAGGCAACGCGGAGACCCCACCCCTCATTTCTCACATGGCCCTCTTCTAGCGAGACCTACGGTCGCTTATCTCCCGATTGGGGAGTCTTACTGGTAGTATAGATGTACTACTCTAGTGTACTTTGAGAGCAACATGAAGGAGATAGATATATGTATAACGTCGAGGGGTTCTCAGGACATACTGACATACTGTAATTTAACATATTGAAAAGCTTATATTCCTGATATTATTGCGACCGTCAGGTCGCAGTTACTATCAAAACCTCCACAAACTGTGAGTCCGTCCGTCAGTCAGTCAGTCCGTCCGTCAGTCAGTCAGTCTGTCTGTCACACGTCACATGTCACACTTTTGCCCTGCTCATATCTCCGCAACCGTTGCCCCGATCCATGCCAGATTTTGCACACACACTCCTTGCCTGCCAAACTACAACCTCCAAGGACCCCCGGAGCTCCAGGGACCCCCAGGTCCCTGGGGGACCCCCAGATGTAAAAAATGACCAAATGTGCAAAAATGACCAAATGACCACCCCAACGGGGCTGCTCACGGGGAATTCCCGGGGACCACCGACTCCTGGTGCTCCAGAACGGATGCAAAAGTGGTGGCGCCCCCAGTGGAGGACCCCCTGCCACTGCAGCGCACATAAAATGCCGTAACTCGGGCTAGGAGCGACCGGGAGAGCCGGGGCCGGTACCTATTCGTCCGCCTCGGCGGCGCGGGGAACCCACCCCTCATTTCTCACATGGCCCTCTTCTAGCGCCACCATGTGGCGGATTCTTGCAAAACACATTTTTGGACACTGCTCCTACAATTTTTGCCCTAAAATCACTCACATCGGTACACAGTATGTCTACACTCATGTCATCAACATGGATCTGTCCCATATAGCGCCACCTTCAGGCCGATTTTTTCAAACACATTTTTGGACACTGCTCCTACAATTTTTGCCCTAAAATCACGCAAATCGCTACACAGTATGTCTACACTGCTCCTACAGATTTTGCCCTAAAATCACACAAATCGGTACACACTATGTCTACACTCAGCGCCACCATCAGGACGATTTTTTTCAACCACATTTTTGGACACTGCTCCTACACATTTTGCCCTAAAATCACGCTGCGACCTGACGGTAGCTTATCTCCCGATTAGGGAGTCTTACTGGTTTGCACAAAGATTGACACATTTTCTAGACTATGGTTTTACTTACTAAAGCATTTATACACATCTAGTAATTCATTCATGAAAAGTGCCTCTCTTTTAATGTTATAGAGAAACGAAGCCATGTCGTCATTTGTGCGTAATGTCGCCCTCTAGGGGGTTCATGCTGGTATTGTTTTGTATTCAAATCTCCATTGGGGAATCTGCGATCGCTGCATATAAGGACTGTGTTAAAAAAATAAACACACCATGTGCGCGTTTCTGTCAGCGGGGGGGTTCTGCATAGTTTATGATATTCATTCATATCTGATATAGCCTGTTGTAACTCGTTTCTAGCGTTTATTGTGTTACTCTTTGGTTAAATCTGTACATTTCCACCTTAGTCGATGCTTCATATCCATTTGGGTCAATCCGAGAGCATGGTGTGTTTATATTTTTAACACAGTTCTTATATGCGGTGATCGCAAATGCCCCAATGGCGATTTGAATACAAAACAATACCAGCATGAACCCCGTAGAGGGCGACATTTCACGCCATTTCACGGAAGTGACATCACACTTCGCTACTGAATTGTGAATAATATGGGTATAATACAATTATTTAATTGCATTATAGTGACTCTTGATTGAGTGGACTCGGTTTGAGGAAAAGTCCTGAGTCCTTTAGTCCGGGACAGAGTCAAGACCGAGTAAAATCATGGGCGAGACCGAGATGGGTCCGAGTCAATGAGAATTCGGACTCAAGACCTTACTCGAGATGAGTCATTGATTCGAGTAAAACACTACCCAGGTTTTACACTGACATTGGAAAATGTTATTTGTTTTTCTTTTTACGCTCCCTGAATCCTGGATTACAACACATGTTAAAACTTAATTCAGAGCTAGAGTTTTGCAGAGTTCAAATCTTTGATTACACAACACTATGTAGGACCTATCTGTCTGTAACTGCTTTTAGTATTTATAGTATTTAAATATTTTGTAATTTTATTGGTTAAGTTTAAAGTTGTACCATGTAACTTTTTTTATAAAACAAATCTTAAAATTGTCCTAACTCTTAAATCGCTAAAGTTTTAGAACACCCACTCCGTTATTTTCAGCTTCTGAAGCCTTCTCTTTATATGTTTTCTATGATCCTGACCGGGGTCCGGTTTTCGCGCAAAAATTACGTCATCATACACTATCGGCCAATCACAGCGAGGGTTATACACTGCCGGCCAATCACAGCGCATCTTGAAGTGGGGTCGCTAGCTATCACAATAGGGCGGCCATATTTGTAGGCGCCCGTGTGTCTCTATCTATACTCGGGTGAAACACTCCGTTTCTCCGGAATGCCTGAACGCACAGGAACCAGGGACCCCTCTAAAGATAGATCTCGGCGAGGTGGAGGCAGACGCGGGGGTGACGCGGGGGTGTGAGGCCCGGTCCGCGGCGAAAAACGGCCGAAAGACGCGGACGCTACTGACCACTAGTTGAGCAACTTACACAGTATAGCTTTAAATTTGGTTAAATTTAAAATATGTTTCATCCTGTCTATGTTTATTTTACTGATATTTCTGCTGTTATTTGTATAATTATTGTTCACTCATCATCACTGTAAATGAGGATAATCTCAGTGCCCATTGAGCATAAATAAAGGTTTGAAATTAAATTAAAGCATATTTTGTTTTCAATTATAATTTTGGTGGGTGCCAGAAATTACTCTAGGCTAACTCTAGACGCCCTCTGAGCACATCTATCTGTCAGTCTCATTCAAATTCCTGATCAGCGGTCTCAATAAACTAAAAAATACAAAGTGCACCATCTATTCGTTATTTAAAAAAACCCTAACCCTGCGTGTCATGTTTCTGGTTCAATTAATCTAAATATGTTGAATGCATATGTTTATTGAATATGTTTATTCTTTTGTTTGAACTCTTATCTGGAGCTTCATCATGGCACCTTCGAGAATTAGGAATTTCTCGTGACAGCAAGTGAGTCATATTAGAATAGATAATTTGGTTATTAGCTTACTTGACAATAATGCTTTGTTGTTGCTTTGGTTTGTCATCACCTCGGAGGGTTTGACCAGATAGTAGCCGTGATAAGATAAGTGTGTGTGTGTGTGTGTGTGTGTGTGTGTGTGTGTGTGTGTGTGTGTGTGTGTGTGTGTGTGTGCGTGCGCGTGTGCGTGTGCGTGCGTGATGAGTCAGTGACCTCAGGTGCTCTGTTGGTGAGGTGAGGAACTGCTCCTCTAGGGTGGTGAATCTATTGAGCTGCACCACATCGGGCACTGAATGCACTGTGGAATTCAAAAAGGATGTTTCCTTCAGGTTCTGCATCAACGTCACAGCACACACTCCCAACGGTGTGGTAACATCAACCAGGCCGTGTCAGACTGGCAGAAAAGAAGGTGTGTGTGTCTTGCTTTCGCGTGTCTCTGTGTATCTGTATACTGACCATTGTTTCTGTGGCTCACCTCTCTCTTTCTGTCTTGTGCCCCTTCGCTCCTTCCCTCTCTCTTGTTTTCTCTATCCCTCATCTGTCTATTTCTCTTTCGTTTAAACTCACTTCCTTCACTTCTTCCCTCCCTCCCTCCCTCCCTCTCTGCACGCACACACACACACACACACACACACACACACACACACACACACACACACACACACACACACACACACACACACACACACACACACACACACACACACACACTCTCTCTCTCTCTCTCTCTCTCTCTCTCTCTCTCTCTCTCTCTCTCTCTCTCTCTCTCTCTCTCTCTCTCTCTCTCTCTCGCTCTCTCTCTCTGTGTCTCAGTGATGTTGGTCCCAGTAACACTGGGACCAGTGCAGCAGATTGGAGGAAGTCCTCAGTGTCTGAACTTGAACTGGGAGATTCCTACACCCTCCTACGCTGTGTCTGAAGAAGAGATTATAGGAGGAAGACTTATTTCCCAGATTGAGTATTCCGCACAGGGGCAGGTCAGATACCACATGTACTAACACAACCAAAATGCACAGAACCTCACATTCCTATGGAACCTACTGTATAGGGTTGCAGACTCAAGAGGTAGAGTGATCATCTGGGAACCGGAAGGTCCACTGCTCCTAATAGTTATGATGGGTCAAATGTAGAGAATGAATATCCTCATGGGGATCAATATAAATGAACCCAAACAATAGTATATACACATACTGTACATACTCATACAATACCCACACATGTATTCATGTCCACATAAAGGAGAGTATACAACGACACAAATATTAAAGGTACAGTTAAGGTTACATTTACAAAAGTGGTTATAAGTACATCACATTTGAAAATGGAGATGCATTAACATGCGCATCATAGAATCGAATTGAATTATTAACAGGTGAATCGTAATCGAATTGAATCATGAGGCCACTGAAGATTCACACCTGTAATATAGAAGCTCCCAAGTTGATCCTCAATTGTAGGTGCACCTGAACTGCTATTCATAGATAGTTTTAACACTAATAATGTTGCTATTGTTGCTTTTGTTTCTAAGCAAGATTGTAAGTGTGGGTCTTCGGCAGAGCATATGAGTGGAGCGCCCGCTCACATGCTCTGGTCTTCGGCCCTCTGCATGTTTCTGTGGGCTTAAATAAATAAAGGTTACTAAATTATTAACGAAATCCTTCCTCTTTTTGTATACGCTATATGTTGCAGCCTAATGCCCAGGTCAGTAATGTGCCAGTAAATGACAGCAGCTTTGTGGCTTGTTGCTTCAAACCTGACACCACTTACACCATCAGACTCCGCCACCGCTTCCGCAGTGAAGCCACCCCCTGGAGCCAGTGGAGTAACCCCTGCAATGGGAGGACAGGAGAAGCCGGTGAGACGAAGGACAACATCTAGTTGAAATAAACGTGACAGTGTCCTACAGACAGTAGGACATTGTCCTATAGGACAACGTCCAGTAGGACAGCATGTGTAGAATTACAAAAGCTACTACCACTGTTACTACTGCCAGGGTTCTGGGTTCATGAATAAGGCCAGGGCAATCAACCTTTTGTCTTGTCACGCAATAAGTTCTGTCTCTGTCTGCAATGTATCAGCTCCAGCTGTTGCACCACAACTGTGGAATCAGATGAATGAAACTGACGAAAATGGATGGAGACACGTCGTTCTTCTGTGGAAGGTAGTTTGTGTGTGTGTTTAGAGTAAACGACTGTTAAGTGTTTAAAGATTTGTTCATGCCACCTGAGATTAATAAAATAATTTAAATCACTTTTTAATCATCTACATCTCTACGCTGTTTTAATTGCGACCGAAGGTTTCAGTATACCATGAGAAATGTCGCAGCTTGTCCGTCCCTCCGTCCGTCAGTACACATTTTTACAGTCTATGGTTCTATGGGTTCGTGTATGGTTCTATGGGTTTGTCGCTCTGACATCATGCTCTGATGTCACTGTGACACCCATTCGGGTTTGCCGCTCTGACATCACGCTCTTTATGCCCATATATTTTATGCCCATAAATAGTCGACAATGTGATGTCTGAACATGCCCATAATATATAGGCATTCCCAGATCACACTTGCAAATTAATTACGTCCTTGTCTGTTTTATGCCCATATATGGAGATCCCTGTCCCGATGTCATCAATATCAAGGGCATATCTGGGAATGCCCATATGGGCCATAGACATGGCCCATATCTGTGTGGCTGTGGGATCTCCATGTATGGGCATAAAACATATTGTATGTATATGGATACATATTATTATTAATAAAGGATAAAATAAAATAGAAAGTCCATATGGGCATTCCCAGAAACAAAATCCCTTTTATGGCCATATATGGAGATTTCTGATGTCATCAATCCCATGCCCTAACTGGACCAAGAGCCTTCTTTACTCTGATTTACACCCTACCTTCCTCGAAAACGTCCATATGTATATGGATATATATTAATAAAGGATAAAATAAATAAAATGTCCATATACAGTATGGGCATTCCCAGATGATGCCATGTTAGGGTACCCCCTTATACTCATATATGAGGATCCCCAGGCATCAAACCCAGGCCCTAACTCGCCAAGGCCCTGCTTGGCTTTTCTAATTAACATACGTTTTATGCCCATATATGGAGATCCCTGTCCCAATGTCATCAATATTAAGGACATATCTGGGAATGCCCATATTTGGTAATGCCCATACAGTATATGGGCATGTTTTGACATAACATTGTTGACTATCATGCAGGGGTCTCCATATATGGGTAACTGGTCCGATATACATCACTGGCCAGATGGCCAAGAATTGCCGTGACCTCGCCCTTTAGGGCGAGGTCGCATGTCACCCTGAGGCTTCTTACTAGTAGAATTGCTCTGTGGTATATAGTAGTTCCAAGCTGGGAACAGAAATACAAAATACAGTCAAAACAGACTGACAAAGAGTTAACAAAAGGGTTAAAGACTGTGTCTGTAAATATTGAGCTTGTGTGCTAGAAAGTTATTGTGTCATAGCAGTCACCAACGCCTCATTTACATCTTATTTCTTTCTGCGGTTTGTGTTTGCATCATACAGCCCTTGGATCCCTCTCTGGCTAATGGCTTTGTGACGTCCTACAATGTGAGGTGTCAGACAAGTAGCTCTTCTCACGTACTGAGCGATCATGGAAGTTGCAGTGTTTTGTGCCATAACAGGACGTCCTGTAGTTTGTCTCTCCCTCCTGAGAGGTGCGAATGCTTTCTGACCGCCTCCAACTCTGCGGGGACCTCCCCGGAAGCCCATATATGGCTACCTGGCTCGACTGAGACAGGTAACTGCAGGAAATGACTGAAGCTGCTATTTTTGCACTTAAATACTTCTTTTTGTACACCTTATACTTCCTGGCTGTCACCCATTGATATTGTCCTTCGCACAATGTTATTGTCTTGGTAATTGCTCTTGTCCTATGGTTTGACGTTCTTACATCTTGAGCAAAAACCAATACCTCTATGTCCAACATTCTGACATTGCTTCTGAATAGAGCAAAGATAAATTCATGTCACCTGGACAATATGATGCCTATTTTATGTGCCTATAGTAGGTCTACATTTGGACCTTGAATAGATATTAATGTGATTATTAACACCTGGCTGTTCTATGTTTTCCCCTTTTGGTTCAGAATTCGCACCCATTACCCAAATCACTGTTACCTCATTGGATGATAACAGACTGAATGTGCAATGGACAGCTACAGATGACCAGACGGTGACTGGCTTTGTAGTGGAATGGTCTGCTGTTGCAGAGCAAAACAAGAACAGTCTTCAGTGGGAAAGGCTGAATGGTTCCTGCAGACAATTGATCATCACAGGTAAGCCAACAATGACACAGCCCATAACAATTCATAAACAATAAAGCATAATTATAAATACATAAAATGTGCAATATTAAGTTCACCCCTTGATGCCCACTTAAAGGTAGTATTTGTTTGTCAAAATAAGAAATAAAAAGTTCTATATTCCGATTCATCGATATAGAGTTCATTAACGGGAGACGTCTCTCCAGCTCTTTAATAAACAGAAATTGCATTTTCAGGTGAGGATACCAATTGTATCCAATCAGGAGAGAGAACTTGCATAGGACAAGTGGAATTGGAAGTGGGGACACAAAGAAATGAGCAGACAAAATTGGAATTGGAACACTAAAGAATTGAAGCTGATAAATGGGTACTTTCTCCTGATGGGCTGAAAGTAACTAATAATACTCCAACATTTGTTATATTACAAAACATTAACTCCATGTTGCAAGCGTGTTTAATTTATAGTGCAAAGAAAGTGCCATTTATGTTAAACAGGCACACAAGACACATGGTTTTATGGTCATGATTCACCAGGATCCTGGGTGGCTTTTCGTAAAGATTATCACGCATTAATCCTAGCTCTCAGTCATCTAAACAGCATCACTAGTATATGACATATCCCCAAACATGCAGAGCAAGTACACCATTGGCCATAGATGTGTTTACTGTGTGTCGTTTCAGAGGGAGTAGAACCGCTCGTTCGCTATGCTGTGACGGTCATGGCGTTGCATGGTGAACAAGGAGCAGGGCGGGGCAGGATACATCATGTTTACGCACGTGAAGGAGGTACACCATTGTTATTGTCTTATTGTCTGGCTTTTTTTTCCCATTTACTTTGATGAGTTGTTATGATAACAGCACTCAGAGGAATGGCTGTGGAAAATGTGGAGGGTTTTTTTTAAGGAGAGGGAGTCAGACCAATGGAATGTGCTCACACATTAAAATCCTTCGTGTTCATTGAAGAGCAGTGCTGCATCCTACAACTGGGGCAATAGCAGAACAAATATATGCCATATATGGGCAGGCCCGGTGCAAGATTTTTGCCTACAATAGATTTGGAAAGGAAAAACCGAAAAGTAGCTCTCAAAGTGGTTGACATTATTACATTTAAGTTTATGTTTGTTTACATTTATATAAGTGTTGCATTTCTCTCAATGTAAACCCAGAAATTGTTATCAAACTTTAATCTAACTATTTGTCATGGTTCAGTGTGTTCGAAATATAATTCTCAATATGATTCACAATCTTCAGGAACAATTTGCTGTGTAATATAAATATAGTCACATACTGCTAAAGATTGATAATGAATAATGCAAGGAGATTTGAAGAAGTCAAAGCTCAGGGACCACGTTCGAATACAAGAACATTACTTTACAGAACATCAGATAACATTTAATTTAAATAGAGGGCTGAGGTCCATCACATGTGCTCAGTTAGGAACTGTAACCTTACACAGGCAATTGAGGTAGGCAGATACCGTATAACTCCAGTTATTACAGTTATCTGTTTTTGTGATCTTGGTGTTTTCATTTTCATGTTGTGTTCCACTGCTTTGTGTGTACAATGATTTGAAAAGATTCAATTGAAAAACCCTGATTTGTTTTTGGTTTTCTGGTAATATGTGGAATGTACACATTTTTAAGACTTTTGTCTTAGCAATGTTTAAATGCATGGAAGCTAAGACAGAGAACACTGCATCCAACATAAAAGGACCTTTCTGTCATGGAAATGTTATGTTTTGATATGTTCTCATTTTCATAACAATACAAAAGTATTAGTCCGTCCTAGATATTGTTGTTGTCCAATGTCTTGTAAGCTCATATATGCTGGGCTAGTCAAATAAACACATTAATCAATCGATCAATCAATCGATCAATCAATCAATCAATCAATCAATCAATCAATCAATCAACCAATCAACCAAGCCAGCTAACAAGCAATCAAGCAATCATGCAATCACCATGTTGCACTCTGGTACTTGGCTCATCTCTGGTACTTGGCTCATCTGCATGTATTCTGTTAAATCACCTGCTACTGTAATGGCAAGGTGTGAGTCTTGTGTGTGCTGCTGTCTGGTTTAGCCTGTGTCTTCTACAATGTGCATTGAGGTTCCCCCTTTTTCCTTCTACTTCCTCTCTTTCTTCTACTTTCTCTTCTTGCTCTCTTCTTTACATTCTTCTTGTTCTTCATCACCATGATCAAGTCACCATGTAGTAGATTTGTGTCAGACTAGACACATTTTAAACAGCATGCTGCCCTCTACTGGTCAAGCAATACGCCCAATTGTAGAAAAAGAGAGAGATGGAGAGAGAAACAAGTGAGAAAGAAAAATCCTGTGTTGTGTCTAAACCATAAATTGTTGCTTCCACAAACAAAAAGATGGTTGACAACCAGGCAATTGTTTCTGTCTGTGCAGTGCCCTCTGCTGGTCCAAAGGTGAAGGTGCAGGAGATGTCTTCCAACAGGGTGGAGCTCAGCTGGAATGCCATACCTGTTGAGCAGCAACATGGTTTCATCCGAAACTACACACTCCACTACACAGACTCAGACGGACACACCAAGAGTGGGTCTCAGAAATACACACACACATACACACACACATACACCATTGAGCTTAGATTGATTTGAAAAGTTACACAACAGATCCTAGTTGCTTTCTGCTGACTACTGGGACTCTACAGTGTGACGAGCAGTTTTTCGCACAACACAACACAACACAACACAACACAACACAACACAACACACATGTGCATCATGCGTATACATATCACACACACACACACACACACACACGCACACAGGCGCGCACACACACACACACACACACACACACACACACACACACACACACACACACACACACACACACACACACACACACACACACACACACACAACATAATTGCAGTGTTTTGTGTTGTTTTCCAGGAGTGTTCATACCTGGTGATGTTCATCAGTACTCTCTAAGGAATCTGTTACCTGGTGACTATAGCATCTCCATGCAGGGGAACACTGAAGCTGGCCCTGGTGTTAAAGGACCAACCTCTGACTTTAATATTATAGGTGAAGTGGACAGCAATGCACGCACGCACATACACAACAACCTTAAATGATTTATGAAAAAATGATTTATTGTACTGTACTGTACTGTACTGTACTGTACTGTACTGTACTGTAGGATAAATCTACATCAACCAAATATTCATTGTTGCCCGAGGAACAAATATGCTCAAAGTGACTGAGGCCAGAACAAATATTTAAAAACAATTTGTATCTGCAAAAGCGATACAAATATGGAATAACATAATAATAAGATGTGCAGCTCTATCTGCTAATTTATTTGGTAATGAAATATAATAATAATGGAGGTTACAATAACAAATATAATATGTATTAATTATGTAATTATTCAAATTATATAAATACTGTCTTTGTTTTGTTTCTTCTGATTGATTATTCTGCAATAGTTTTTCTGTTTTATATAGGCACTATAAGCTAAAGTTTCAGCCTACACCTTTTCGGTCTAGCCGTCTTGTGCTGTTTTGTTTATGTTTTTATTGTCATATAATGTCATATATAATAATATACATATATATTTGTATATGACTCATGACCAAAATAAACTAACTAGTTATAAAGTAACAACCTAAAGGTTATCCAAACCGAGCTGTACACAGCCGCCTCAAAGGTTGTTTACTGAGGCCTACAATGGATACGTGGGTGATGATTTCTATACCCATAGCCTTATTTAGTCACACGGTCAATGAGAAAATAGCATTTGATCAATGTAGAAAGTTTATAGCAGGTTCATAGAACAAAAACGTGTGGCCATGTTAAAGAGTGAAGGAGTCTCATACCGGTAGGTTGCAAACATCCAAAATGTAATGCAACCTTTGCATACATGTATGCGTGGTTCATTTCTATGACCAAAACTTTGCAATGGATTTTGGAAGTTTGTCATGTTACAGCCATTCAACATATAATAATGGAAGGTAACTTTTAACTCAACTTTAAATGTATGTGCATGTGTGTCATGCATTTGTGTGTGTCTGTAGGGTCTGAGAATGCAGATGTAATGATGATCATGATCCTTCCAGTTGTCCTCCTGACGTCAGTGGTGTTTGTGCTGATAGCCTGCCTGGCATTTAATGAGATGTAAGATCACCAAACCAGCATGCACACACACACACACACACACACACACACACACACACACACACACACACACACACACACACACACACACACACACACACACACACACACACACACACACACACATGCACACATGTTTTATCACTGTCTACACACGTGCACTGCACATATGCACGAGCACGCATGCGCACACACAGTCACACATGCATGACTAGGGTCGCTTTTGGTTTTGGGTAACGTTAACAGACACTGTCCATAGATGAAAGATTAAAGAGCCTCGATCTTAACCCAAACTAACGTATTACCTTGTAGGGTGAAACAGACCCTGTGGCAAGACATCCCCAACCCTTCTCACAGCAGCCTGGCTCGCTGGACTCCTAAGGCACTCTTGGAGGTGACATTTAACACCTGCTGGACTCTAACCACTGCACTAACCCCCCCTGTTCTGCTCCCCCAGTGCCCACTAATCTCTATCCCCTCATTCCTGCTCATAGGTTTTCATCTAAACCTGGCTTACATGCTAAATTGTTATTTGACAGTTCATTGAACCAACTGATTAATGCATCTGTGTTTATTTAGTAGATACTGTAGCACTTTTTTTTTTTTTTTTTACAATATGTGGTGTATTGAATGATTGATTGATGTATTGATTGATCAATAAGCAAGTAACGTTGTGTGTGTGTGTGTGTGTGTGTGTGTGTGTGTGTGTGTGTGTGTGTGTGTGTGTGTGTGTGTGTGTGTGTGTGTGTGTGTTATATATATACCCATATTTAAGTGAATAGTTATCACGTTCAAAGAGAAAAAAGCAGTTATTTAAAAGCAGTATCATCCATTACATCTCACAGCTGAGTTTTGATCTTTCCCTTTAGAATTTGAGTGTTCTGCTGAAGGCAGAGACGCCCCACATCCAGCAAGTGGTTTTAGATGATGAAGCTGCTCATGAGGCTGCACAGCAGAACTCAGGCCCTTTTGAAGTCGTCAGCTATCACACAGTCCAAAGCCCAAACATGCATTCCTCACACACAAACACTCCTTTTTGTGCTGCCTTGGTCCAAACGCCACATGCCACCAAAGTTCCCCTGGATGAGCTGCTACCAATCACCCCAACTGAGTCCCCCAACACCTCTGCTCCCGAGGAGGACAATCATTCTGAACCTCTCCTTTCCCCTTGTGATTCCATCTACACCCAAGTCTTCACCTCTAAGCTGCCCCAGACTATTTCTCAAGCTCCCCTGTCCTACTCTGACCTGGACTATCAGTATACTACTGTTGGCTTCCATGACTGTGAGCCGCAGCTAGGTGGAGGCAGTGAGCCACACAGGTGTGAGCAGGGTGAACATGTCAGAGGATCAGCTTTACTTCGGTCTCAGGCAGACCAACTGGAGAACCCTCCCTTTACCCTGGCAGAGAAGAATGGCCTCATTCCTGTCCTCTCTCTTGCTCCGACCAGCCATTTCAAGCCCCTCCCCCTTTCTCACTTGACCAACGTCTGGCACTCCTCTTCCTCCCTTTCCCTATCAGGTGAAGAGAGTTCATGCCGATGCTATGACTGGCCCCCTTCTGCCATTTGTCCGAGTCACTTTAACCCGATTTCCTGTTCCCCACCTGTTCACCTATCAGAGCCTGAACCTGGTGTTCTCTGCCCTCTCCCTGCGTCTCTGCCAAACACTTTCTCTTCAGCTCTCTCCCCAATTCCTCATCATGTCATGGCAGGTCTATTGTCCTGCCCTTTCATTTCCAATGTCTTTTCTGAGGACTGTGATATGTACATCTCCACGGCTATTTAGTATTTGGTACCGTAGATGTTATGTTTCTTCTTGCGTGTGTTTTTGTTGCTATGTTTTCAGTGAGTCTTCATCAGTGAAGCAATATTGTGCAGCTGAAACTATTCAATATGTTGATTGAAATTATAATGCAGATTATTATGTTCTTTTAACTTGGGTGTTCTGACATTTTGAAGCTGTATGATGATATGTAGATAAGAAGAAAATGCAGCTCTACTGTATATGCTCACATTATATTTAAATGTATAATACGGCTAGCTGTTTTCAATGACTACTGTAATTTCATGATTTATTGGTTTTATTTTTTTTGCCAAGCTGACTAGGCATTTTTCTTGTTAAAATGTGTGTGTGCATGTGTTTTGTTTTGAGCAAGTCTTCAGTGAATGTAATATTGTGCAACTGAAACTATTCAATGTTTTGACATGTTATTGTTGTTTTGAGATGAGATTTATTTTAAAGCTGTTTAAAATAATATTTTCTGTATGTTGAAATGTAGATACAGCATATGCAGCTATATAACAGGCATGCTTTTGTTTTTACTAGGCTATTGTAATTTACTTATACTTATTTGCTTGTTTTTTTCTTTAACACTTGAACCCCAGCTGCACGTCTATTCTGGGGGGAACATTTGCCAAAAATAGTCAATCTACGAGACCTCAGCGCATTATTGTGATGCGTTGCGAGCTTGTAGTTCGGAAAGCAAAGGCAGGATTCTTTACCTGAAGGCGGGAGTAGAACCACAAAACCTTTCCTTAATATGAATTCTTCAGGCTATCGTAGATTCTATATGCAATCAGAGAAGGCGGAGTCGTATGTATTACAACACACAGTATTACACAGTACTGTATGTGTTACAACACACAGATCAAGCCATATAGGCTTTTTGGGGTTTATCCTTTTAGTTGACCTTGTACCAGTGAACTGAAAACTGTTCATGAAACTGTACCTTTTCCTATGCAAACTTCTAATAAAGTTTTCAATCAATCAGTCAAGGGTCATAAGGGCTTTATGAACTATTATTGGCTATTACTGTTTGTATAAAATGTATTCGCTATTGATTTTATTGTATTTTTCTGTAATAATTATCCCTGCCAAATGGCTCCCCACCCCCATTACACACACACACACACACACACACACACACACACACACACGCACACACACACACACACACACACACACACACACACACACTTACTAGGCAACACTCAAATGATCATAAAATCTCTGGATTTGACAGTAGGGATGGATTATCCCCCACGAGGGCGAGGCCCCCCCCACCATAACCCCCCCTCTCGACCGACGCGCACAACCAAGCTAAGATTTTAAGCCATGATGATCATCTGTGGGTCAAGAAATCACCTGTAGACAACAGAGGAGGGGCCCACACATTTGATATTTGATTAACTTATACGTATAATTTTAGAAAATTGTCAATGACCACGCGGCCCAGTTCCCCCAAGGGCCCCTGAGAGCCAAGGGCCCCTGGCCCCGGCCCCACCGGCCCAATGGATAATCCAGCCCTGTGATGTCCTATTTTAATTTTATGCATGCATGGCTGCATGCATCCATCATTTTGTCAATAAAGAATTTTCAATCAATCAATCAATTGATTGTTGTGTTTGGCACATAATAATACTTCATGTTGTTGTTGGAAAACTCTGAAACCGTTGCAGACTTTTCCATCCAACAAGCTCCAACAACATCACAGGAGACAACTCCGCACTGGCGTTGTTGGTTACCTAATCGGTGTCCTCCCTATGTTCCCCAGGTTCTATGTTCCCCACTTCCTCCCAAAAAAGGTTCCATCTTCCCCAGGTTCTATGTTCCCCAGGTTCTATGTTCCCCAGGTTCTATGTTCCCAACCTCCCCCCAAAAAAGGTTCCATCTTCCCCAGGTTCTATGTTCTCCACCCAACCTCCCCCCAAAAAGGTTCTATGTTCCCCACTCAACCAAAAACTGATCCATGTTCCCCACCCCAAAAAATCTATGTTCCCAACTCAAATGCAGGAAATGGTGGGACATCTGGGCACTAAGAACAGGTGCCCACCTGTCCATTTGTCCAGGTGCACATGTCCCTAGGGCCCAGAGGTCTCCACCACTAGGTGCCAACTTGTCCAGGTGCCCACTCGTCTAAAAAAGGCCACATGTCCATAGTGCCCAGATGTCCAGGTGCCCACTCGTCCAGATGCCCATTGCACAGTCTTAACAAAATGATGGTGCCCAGATGTCCCTAGTGCCCCCGGTCCCAATTTCTCCCCATTATGTTCCTTGTGTGTGTTTAGAGTTGTTATTAATAATTAGAAATGAATGTTTTCTGCATTTTTGGATTAGCAGGGAACATAGAACCTTTTTTGTGGGGGTAGGTGTAAGGTGGGGAACACAGAACCTGGGCGACATAGGACCTTTTTTGGGGAACATAGAACTTTTTGTATGGGGGTAAGTGGGGAGCATAGAACCTGGGGAACATAGGTACGGTCCCGCCTATCTCCGACAACTCTTCAGGGAGGAGGAGGAGGAGGAGGGATCTCTGGATCTGTCAAACGTGGGGGAGAGTCTAATGTGGACAACATCAACACGACACCACGACCCCGGCCACCATCATACCACCAGCACAGCACCACCACCAGCACGTTTCTGTGCGTGAAGCAGCCGAGCAGGACGCCGCGGTGTTGCGCTGCTGTCGTGTGGGAAGCCCGTCCCCTGTTCTCACCTAGACAAGAGGAGTAAACAGAGTAGGACAGGTAGAGGAGTGGAGCCGGAAGAACGAGCAAATCGGGTTACTCTTTGACTTTTTCTTTTTTCTCTCCCCCCACCTCGTTCAAATTTGGCTTATTAATACACCTGCCAGACCGCAGCTCCTCTTTTTAATTTATATATGAAAGTGAAAACGGCAACACATGCACCATGACAGAGCAGGGAAAGAAGAATATGTTGATTGTGGTGGATGTCCTTTGTGTCCTCGTTGGTAAGTAGCCTAAGCAACATTTAGTTTTCTCCTGCTGCCAACATGGCTGAGATTAAATGCGTGTCATATGTCTAGCGTTATCGTGCGTGATCCTGCTTTATTAAAAAATAAGTATAGACATAATTATGTTTTTAAAGGCAACGTCAATCTTGCAAACTTTACAAACTGCAAAATTGCAGACAGACGATTTATAGGCTACTATATAGCCTAGGTTGCAACTTGCAAGCATTCCAAAGGTGACTTGAGTCACCTCCTGTCCGTAAATTAACGTTTGGGCTTTCCACGTGGAAAAGACCCACCAGTTACAAGTTGTATGTTATGTCATTGGTTCTCAAAGTGGTCCTTGAGGGAGTTCCAGGGGGACCCCGGCTAAATGATAGCTACTGTAGGAACCAAATGGACCCTTGTGTATGTACTCAGAGTGTACAAATGGAACTGGAATTTGGTTCCATTTGTACACTCTTCGAGTTAAATTGATTTTACTATTTAAATTGGGGTCTCAGAGATAGAAATGCCATTATATAGGAGCCCCTAGTGAAGTCTAATGCATGTCAAACTGGGGGTCCTTGAAATTAAGATGGTTGGGAATCATTGCTGTAAAAACCTTCTCTTGTGGGGGTCCCTGGCTGGCATATCTTTTGGTGGTCCACTGGCTAGTAAGTAGTAGGTTTCAATTTGGGGGTCCTTGACAGGAAAATTTTGAGAACCACTGTGCTATGGGGTCCCCGGCCCGGGTCAGGATAATATATCTAGATGTGGTAGTGATTCAGTGCTTATAGTAACACCTGTACTGAATATTGGATGTCAGTGTCAGTCATATCTTGTTAAAACAGGCCACATGTCTTTCACAAGAACCACATTGAGTGAGTGACATGAAATTGCTTTGGTGTGTGTTCACAGTTCACACCCAGAGCTGTGGCAAGAATCTTATTATTGATCATCAGTAATGATTTGTGAGTTATGCTGATGTCATCAAGGAGCAGAAGTGAAGATGTGGTTGGATGGTTCAGCCAAATGAGATGACGCATCTTTTTATAGCAACAAGCATTGAAAGTTATTTGGCACTATGAAAGGGCGTTCAGCTGCAGCCCACTTTAGACTTAGGAATTGCTAATGTAGCCTATCTTATGAACTGAGATGTATGAGAGGCTTTTTACAGTAGCCTAAGCCTATGTACAGTATGCATGTATGTAGCCTAAATTACCTGTCCATCTCTGACCCATCCTGTCTGTCTGTGTCTATGGTTAGTGGTTATTTGGTTAAGGGAAGTTAAGTTGCACAGCAGTTCAGGCATTATCCGCATGGCCTCTTTTTCATTGTTCTCATGACCCTTTTCCCATATTTACATGTACCCTCTGGCTCTTAGACTTCAGGTGAGAAGAGAACAATTCTCTCTCTCTCTCTCTCTCTCTCTCTGTGTGTGTGTGTGTGTGTGTGTGTGTGTGTGTGTGTGTGTGTGTGTGTGTGTGTGTGTGAGTGTGAGTGTGAGTGTGAGTGAGTGAGTGAGTGAGTGAGTGAGATGTGTATTGTTATTACCGATCTGTTCCAACTTGCCCAGGAGTTGAAAAACTGCATGTTTAGGACTTACTTTGGGATGGACAAAGTCTCTCTCTTTCTGCATCTTTCCACATCTATCCACACAATGCGGGTGATAGAGATGATGAAAAAAATGAACAGAAAAGTAAATTGCAATTTGTTAGCTTAACTTTCTATTAAAAAAAAGGTATAAACAAATGATTTGTGAAGTGAGATGCTATTGTTTGGCATTTAGTGTGCTTATAATTCATTCAGGTTGGTATAACCTTTCCACTGACTGAAAACTTGATTTGTGAATCACAGATTCTATACAGTACCTGTGTTTAGGAAACTGTGGAAGGTATCCCAGAAAGGTGTGTGTGTGTGTGCGTGCGTGCGAATTGTGGAGCCATCTGGTGAATGACAGGGAGGAATGATAATGGCTACCCTTTTATCTCCCATGACTGTGTGTGGGCGCGCGTGAACATGTTTGCATTGGTCCACTTCCGCTCATGAAAAGAGTTCATGTGGAAGAAGACAAACATGAATTTCCAAAGTCCAAGTCTCTGACTTAGGATCCAGGATGAAATAACATAAAACGTATCCTCTGTATTTGACCCGTCTGTCCGTCTGTCGTTCATTCAATCTTGTTTTAACCCAACAAATCAATTAAGAGGAAGCTCTCATTTACAATGACATTGAGAATATACTGTACATCCCATAACACCAGGGGTCGACATTATAAATGGCCCTCTGGCCCGGATGTACTTTTTAGAGTGACAGGGCCACCAGAACTCACCAGGGACTTGCCCGTTTGGGCCAGTGAATTTAATGCCTTGAAAATAAAACAAGTAAAAACGTTTATATCTAATTTTACATGTATTCCCATTTCTCTGTGGTACTGCTGTTTTGTAATAATTTAGGTGAAATCGTCTCGTAATTACCGCTAAAATATAGCGTTGCGTGATCCCGATATGACCTTGTAGATCAAACAATCTGCTGGTTGTGAGTGCGCTACGCGCCAACTGTAAATCAGGGCTGAGAATTATTTAGAATTATGACTCACCGCCACATTGATGCTTTCTGGGACGGCCAGGTTTGCACTTCTGAGGTTGGTTCACCACACACTGACACTGCAGCGCAGGGGAGGGCAGACAGACAGGGTTCTTCCTGGGACGGCCACGGCCACGCTTCTGAGGTTCAACCGTCATACTGGAGGCATCTGCGAGAGAGAGAGAGAGAGAGAGAGAGAGAGAGAGAGGGAGAGTTAGTTTTGTTTTAGCCAGCATCCTCCTTGTAAGCAGTGTTGATTTTGGCAGCACATTTTTGATTTAGTTTTAGTTGTAGTCTTTTGAATAAAATGCGATTTAGTTTTATAGTCATATTTTAGTCATCTGAAACGTTTTTAGTTGTTTGTTGACAAAACATTTTTGGCGAGCCTTGATGGTGTCTTTTTGGCTAATTTTACACATTTTGTTGCATCTGAAAATAGGCGATCTACAAGCTCACAACGCGTCGTGCCGCGATGCATTGTGAGCTTGTAGATCGGCTATTTTCCGAGTGCAAGACCTGAGTGCAACCAAACATAAAATGACTTGTCTTTTAGTTCTTTAGTTCTCGTTTTTATTTCTTGACAAAATTGTCAATATATCTATACTATAATTTTGCGAATGTCTGAGTGAGTGAGTGAGTGAGTGTCTGTCTGTCTGTCTGTCACAGCGTTTCTCCTCGGTGGCTGGAGCAATTGATCTGAAATCGCATCACCATAAGCATATGAACACACCTGACATAACTGTGAAGCCCGTTTGTCACTTTCACAAATCGTATGCTGTATATTAGCATTTTTATGGTGTATCTACTATCTATTCTGCATCTAGCATGAGGCACATCTATTCTGCATCTAGCATGAGGCAACATGTTTAACCAGCTCTCTCTGTGTGTGTGTGTGTGTGTGTGTGTGTGTGTGTGTGTGTGTGTGTGTGTGTGTGTGTGTGTGTGTGTGTGTGTGTGTGTGTGTGTGTGTGTGTGTGTGTGTGTGTGTGTGTGTGTGTGTGTGTGTGTGTGTGTGTGTGTGTGTGTGTGTGTGTGTGTGTGTGTAGGAGAACTCTGCCCCCAGAGCATTTTCTGTCCCTCGCTATTTCAACAGATCTGAGACAAAAATAACGACTAAAGTATAATTCTAACACTTTCCTTTCAACAACAAAGAGAAGAAAAATGTGTAAATAGTAAAAATAGTAAAAAGATTCACGGAAACTGGGGGCAGAAATTCTCCTCTGCCTACAAAATGATGTCATACTTAACAGCCCCGAGCAGTGCGCAGACAAGCAGCACCCAGTGTCTTGGGTCAAGGACACAGGCCACCCATCTGACCACTTAACATGGTCAGATAGCATAGGTGGGGTGTGATTAAAAAAGTATTCAAATAAAAGCAAAGAAATTAATGAAATTCAGATCAGTGGTCAACTATTACACAGCTAAGAAAAAGTTTAAAAACACACAAAGCATAAATGGTGCATTTATATAGCGCTTTTATCCAAGGCGCTTTACATAGATTGTGCATTGCATTCACCCATTCACAGTTCACACACACACATTCATACACCGATGGCGGAGTAAACCAGGCAAGGCACCAACCTGCTCACCGAGAGCAACTAGGGGTTCAGTCGTTCAGAGTCTTGCTCAAGGACTCTTCGACATTAACTCAGGGGGAGCCCGGATTCAAACTGGGAACCCTTCGTGCTCTAATGACGGTTTCTATCTCTACCCCTGAGCTATGGGGCATCAAGTCCATCCAGGCAAATGCCTTGTTAAAAAGGTTTTTAGTCCCCTTTTAAAAGCTTCAACAGACTGTGGTGCTCTCAGTTGGTCAAGGAGGCCATTCCGCAGCTGGAGATCCGTAATTTCTTTCTTTTTTTTTTTGTGCGTGTTTGAGTTTCCAGAGTGGAGGGAGCTGGTGGAGGTCAGGGGTTTGATGAGTTTCTTTAGATAGGAGAGGGCGTTGCTGTGGATGCACTGATGGGTAAGAAGGGAGACTTTTTACTCTATCCTAAAGGAGACTGGATGCCAGTGTAGCTAATGGAGCATGGGCGTGTGATATGTTCATATTTCCACAGAATCCATACTCTCATCAGGATCCTATCATCACTGTTCTGAATGTACTGGAGCTTCTGGATGCTCTTGATGAGAAGTATGTTGTAGTAGTCAAGCCTTGAGAAGACAAAAGGCGTGAACATGTTTTTCGACATCTGGCAGGTTGAGTGTGGGACGGAGTCTGGCTATGTTTCTGAGGTGGAAGAATGAATCGGTCAAGAATGAATTGATCCCCTCAGTCATATTGTGATTTATTAGAAATTACACTTACCCACAAGTTATATGTTCTTTGAACATATAACTTCATGACTAGAGAAAAGGTGAATCAGACATGGATTAATCCTACAGGATTACACAAATCCCATCACTGATGTCAGTTAACACTGTCTTTTATTTTTCAGTCAATCCATCACCGACCACTTAAAGATGGGGTGCCGTGATTTTCTAAAAAGGGGAGGGGATGATATTGTGATGTCATTATATCGTTGTATTTCAACTGGGCCTTTTGACTCAGAGGCTTTCAGCTTTCAGGAAGTAACCAAAAGTACACAGGGAAGACATGTTTGCGTATTATACCTGGGGATCTATTAGAATAATGTTAACCCCATAGACACATACAAAACAGAAAAAGTACAAACTATGGCACCACCTCTTTAACCAATTATCCAAATTATTTCAGTATTCTTTTCATTTCACCTACAATGACATGCCGGAATTGGGACACCAGGGTCAAATTGGTTAAGATTTCCTGTCCCTTGATGCCCACCTACGCCCTATTTCTGTTAGTGTTGGTCTCCCTTGGGATTGATAATCTGCTACGGTCTGTAGGCACTAGGCAGGCCTTAGTTTGTTTTTTTTGCTTTGTGTGTGTGTGTGTGTGTGTGTGTGTGTGTGTGTGTGTGTGTGTGTGTGTGTGTGTGTGTGTGTGTGTGTGTGTGTGTGTGTGTGTGTGTGTGTGTGTGTGTGTGTGTGTGTGTGTGTGTGTGTGTGTGTGTGTGTGTGTTCCTTTCTGGGTTTCCTCACAGTGTGGCAGCAGATTGATATGGATGGAATGTGCTGAGTTTCCAAATTGTAACTGATCTCTGGAGCACACTCATTCTTTTATTCCAATCCCCTCCCTCCCTATGACACTCTGTCATTCTCTTTTGTCTTTTTCGCTGTCCTCTTATTCAACGCTTCTCTGCCCTTTTTATATAACCCTGTCCCCATGCTATTCATACTGTTAGCCTACACTAACATGTTCTGTCTCTCTCTATCCATCTCTCTCATTCATCAGCTATGTAATAAGGGGATTTTTATCCGATATTTGACAAATCTGCGAACTAAATCGTTACCAAGAAACTTCTTCACCAATGTGTTTCTAAAGGTTGAAATTCAACTCCCGGGGGAAAGTGTGTATCCCATTAACCTTACTATACAGGGAAAAAAATACAAATAAATCTGCTTTAAGTAGCATGTGAGGCGTCAAACTAGGGTTTTTTCATGATGCTGAATCTATTGCAAGCATTTGTTTTGCACGAAAAACATTCCGTGGGCTACAAATGGCCCCCACAAAACTGGAAAAGTTATGACTCATCACTAAACCATCATTTTGTGGGGGTGTTTTTAGCCCAAGGAATGTTCTTCGTGCAAAACAAATGCTTGCAATGGATTCAGCATAATGAAAAACCCCTAGTTTGACCCCTCACATGCTACTGAAAGCAGATTTATTTTTTGTATCTTTTAGGTTAATGCGATACACACTTTCATCAGTTTTTTATGAAGTTTCCCCTGGGACTTGAATTTCAACCTTTTAGTACATATTATTACACACCTTTAGAAACACATTGGTGAAGAAATTTCTTGGTAACGATTTAGTTCGCAGATTTTCTCATGTTTCCCTTATTAATGTGAATATATTTCTGTCACGTCCTAGCTGCTGACTCACCCTTTCTCTCATTCTTCCCCCAAAGAGTCTCCTTTGGCAGTCCTTGGGTGTCTGTTTCTCACACTTAATGTGTTTTTCTCTGTGACATTATTTCTCTCGTTCTGTCGTTTTCTCGCTCTTTTCCACACATCCCTCATCCCTCTCACTCTCCTGTCGTCTTTGTTCGGACACACGCACACACACACACACACATGCACACGCACGCACGCACACACACACGCACGCACAGTTTGCACAACTGCACATAAAGTTTAGACTTGACAAAGGACGGACCCATAAACGCACACACATGCACGCAGAGACATGTTTACACCCTTGCACATAATGTGGTTTATACTTTTGACACAAAGGATGCTTAAACACACATGCACATACATTTTTGACTTTTCACACAAAGGAACAAGCACACAACACATGCCACACACACACACACACACACACACACACACACACACACACACACACACACACACACACCATGTTTTGCAGGGAGCAGCCCAACTGTTGCAAACAAATAATGTGCTCCGTTCAGGTCTGTCAAAGATTCATAGGGCTTGTCTTGCCTTTTAGGGTAACTCTCTGTTTCCACTTGTTTACCGAGTTCAATCGTTGGCCATGGGCCTTTACTCGCATGTTTATCTCATCTTATTTGTACATTATGACACATTGAAGAGCTGCAATCTCTCAGACCACAGCTGTTGCTGCTTTTTGTTTCGGGCTTGCGGAATTCATCTGTATCCAATCAGTTTTTTTTATCATTCAGCTGTTTCAGTTGACAATGTTAACAAGGCAGCCATTTTGCTCTTATGTCATACTCGGAGGGGTGGGGGGTCATAACTTATGAGACAAGAGCATAATGGCTAGGGCTGTCACAATTATTACATACTCGTCTAATCACAATTATTTGACATAATCGCAATATCGTCATAATCGTTTACATGTTGAAAAATGTTTATATATGTTCAAACATTAAAAAAATAGTGGAAATAGCAGATCTACAAGCTCATAACGCGCCGCATCGGCTAGTTGTCAAATATGTCCTTCATTTCTTTGTATATTTGGTTTATGTGTCATATCTGCCATGTGCAACTTCAAAGCCTACAAGCCAAACAGGAATGTAATTGTCAACGACAAAAACACAATTAAATCGTTAATCGCAATTATTTGAGTGACAATTAATCGTCATGTAAAATGTCATAATCGTGACAGCCCTAACAATGGCCCAGAATCAATGGCTCCAGAGTAATTTACATCATCCACACCTCGATTTTGGACTTTTAAGGTCCGTGAGGCTGATATCATGGCCCAGTTGTCTCTCTCTCTCTCAAAGGTTCTGATATCTATACTATAATTAGAGAGAGAGGTCAGTCAGTCAGTCAGTCAGTCAGTCAGTCAGTAGGTCACAAAATGCATTATCTATTCACTCGCTTCAGCGACTGATCTCAAATTTAACATGGCATTGGCCATTAGCATTATACACACGGTGACGGAGCCCGAATTTCATTTTTCCCAAATTCTAGCTATTTATTAGCGTTTCTTCACTCTACAGCTCTACAGCCTGTTGTCAGGGTTACGGTCCGTTCCTCCAGGCCATGGGATCTGTAGCCCCGGGCCCACACACACCTCTCTCACAGTTAGGAATGTTGCAGTCTCTCTCTCTCTCTCTCTCTCTCTCTCTCTCTCTCTCTCTCTCTCTCTCTCTCTCTCTCTCTCTCTCTCTCTCTCTCTCTCTCTCTCTCTCTCTCTCTGCATGGGTCACGCATGCAACGGGTGATGTGTGTCTCATCTTCCAACGGGTATAGAAAAATTATGTGGAGCAAATACATCCTCATACTTCTATTCACCTAATTTTGCTGTTAAATTATTTGTATCCATCATAAATATACACTCCTCGATGGGCTGCTCCTTACATTATGATGCTCCCACATATTCTCACGCACGCACCATGCAGTTACAGTTACTTTCCCCATAACCCACACTCTGCACATATTGTGCAGCACATATATTCGAACGGGTAAGGTCTAGTCCATAACTATTGAAGTGAACTCTCTACCTGGCCTAAAAGGCATCTTCTATCTGGGCACACGCCTTTCATTCTACACACTTTAATCACTCTTGTTGTTTACAGCAGTAGAATAGTGAAAATCAACAACTTCATCAACGATGTGTATCTTGAAACGAACCAAAACTGAACCCAAAAGTATTTGTGAAACAAATCTACCATACTGTATCTGCATCCCGATACACAAATACAAATATTGTCCCGATTTCATCAGTTGATCAATATTGTGTAGTTCCTGCTGTTGGTTGTGATTTGTTCGGGTGCCAGATAATAGGCACGTGTCAGTTACAGCCACAGCATCTTACAAAGGCAGATGGTGTCAGGTTGCTTACATACCGGTAGTACCATCATATGATATACCTCTAGAGAAGGGCTTGTTTTACAGTTAAACCTTCCGATTGTCTGCTGTATAGAGTCAACACCACACACACACACGCACACACACGCGCGCGCGCACACACACACACACACACACACACACACACACACACACACACACACACACACACACACACACACACACACACACACACACACACACACACACACACTGTAATTCTGATCACCTTTGAAATCTGTTAAAACCTATTTTGTGATTGCAATCCTCCACATGCATCAGTGTAAAAATAAGTGCACTGTTGGTTTCTGAAAAATGTTTTCCTTGTAGGCCTCTCTGCCAGGTTAACCAAAGTTGGTTCTTTTATACCTTCCAGACTCTGCGTGCTGACATTGGTGAACACCAAATATGCTAAAGTCAACTAAGCTCACGCCATCGACTCATGTAATCCTAAACCCTTGCAAGCCCATTTGGTTTACCCTCTTGACAGTGGAGTTAACCACTTGAGCCCTAGTTTTAAATGTATTTTTTTAAATAACAAAAATAACATTTAGATATTTGCTAAATATTTGCAAAGTGTATACTCACGTAAATAAGACAGCTGTGTGCTTGTAGATCGGCTATTTCCACTATATTTGAAATGGGGCTTATAATGTATTTTTGAACGTTTGTGTATAATTTGAGTACAATATTTACAATATTAATACAATATATAATATCCATCCAATATATTACAATATATAATATGTCTATTTCAAAGCGTATTTACTGCATCCAGCCACATCATGTGAATCACAGCAGCAACAACATGAGATTATGCTTTTGCGATGTCTCAACACTTGTATATACTGTAGTTGCACCACAGCTGGCCGGGGACGCCAAGTCAAGGGACATGGGGACACAATGAAGGATCGATGTCACCAGCTGCTGCACTTCGTCCCAGGGGACCGTTATTTATGCGCTATTTGTAACGTTTTACTCTCCAACTCTTTTATTGACAAAATGTGCGCACAAGTACACACACACACACACCGACACACACAGTCTGTTTCTGCCAAGTATGTGTCAGTGTGAAGTGGGAAGTGTTGTTGACTTGTGCTCCCTTACATTCCTGTGTGAAAAGAGATGGAGGGAGGGAGAGATCTATAGAGAGAATAGACAAGTTGCTTGAGGTAGAGTACCTCTGTGCTCGCTACAACTATGGTGTGTAAAGTCAGTAGATTTGGGTGCATGCTGAGAGGAAGGTTTGCTTAAAGGGGTATTTCACTTTCAAAATAACTTTTGGTCATTTTATCGTCTAATCAGGCTTTTATGAACACCCTGAACAGTTTTTAATGTGCTTGATTCAATATTTAGATATTTGATGTAAATGTTATCAGGCCCTCCAGGCCCAGGGCCGCTCCCCATACACTTCCATTGTAACTTCAAACTCCATTTTAACCATGATCGATTCATCAGCTTATCTGTGGTAAACATTATGGGCATTACCAACACTAGATGCCAAAAAAAGAGAAAATAAACAATTTTTGTGTATTTTTATATCAGTCCAAGTATATCAAGTCCATAAAAAGCAAAAACGTAATTATTTCCTGTGAACAAAAACGTGCTGATGACATAGCAAGACTTTACTGAATATACTGTACATGAACCTTGATTACATTCATCTGTTTGATTCCCATAGCTGTACGTTCCACCAAATACAGCTGATTTTAATTACAGAGCTTCTCCGTTTTGAATGTCATTTAGGATGACGTCCAGTATTAGTCATTGTAAACTTAATCAGCACACTAAAATATGTATCTGAAAACAATCTAGGTTAGAATAATAAGAAACTTGGTAACAAACATTCTGCACAACAGGCCGACTGGCCATCTCCCTCTGCCTGCTGTCTGCAGGCTAATATGGCTGCAAAGTCAAACACAAACATTAGGCATGGCGTGATGCTTGAGTCAGATTTTACCGTCCCATCACCTGAAGGGCTGGTCCCTTCTGATTGGTTCAGAAAATCAAAGGGTTCCGTTTCAGACTGATACTTCAAAATAAAATGACCATTTCAGTCCGACTTTAAAGGAAGGTTTGTGTCGCTCTACCTATAAGTGATTACACGCTGTGACTCAGGATGTGTTGGAATCGAAAGTTGGTGGTTCGATCCCTATAGTTCCTGGTTGCATGTCGAAGTGTCCTCGAAAAAGACTGAATCCCTAACTGCTTCTGATGGTGTGAATATGTGGGGTGTGGGTGATTGTGAAACACATCGTAACTTAAGACGCTTTGGAGAAGGGCGCTTTATGCAGTCCATTTACTATAAAATATAAATAGTGTCCATTTACTCATTTCCCAAAGGTGTTCAGCCTTGGCGACGGGGTGGCTGTGATCTGAGAGGTTCACAGTCATTTGCTGTTGTCGCCGTTGGATGTGGCAGCTTTGTGACAGTGGTGACGAGGGCCAACACGTCTTATCTCAAACACTTCAGGAACTGTTCCACTTCCTGTCAGGTCAGAGGTCAAGGGGAAGTTGTACTTGTGTCCGATCCCAAATTCCACCATGTTTATTTTCTCATGGAGGAATCAGACACAATGCTGCTGCCAGAAGCGATTGTGAAAGTGTAAAACAATACTTTCTCTGCTTCCTTTATCTGCTCTCTGGTCATCCTGTCTGTTTTGTTTCCAAATAGAAACACTCTGTGTGTGTGTGTGTGTGTGTGTGTGTGTGTGTGTGTGTGTGTGTGTGTGTGTGTGTGTGTGTGTGTGTGTGTGTGTGTGTGTGTGTGTGTGTGTGTGTGTGTGTGTGTGTGTGTGTGTGTGTGTGTGTGTGTGTGTGTGTCACTGTGCCAGTATGCATGAGTCACTTTCAAGGAAAGAATATAATTATTCTCTAGTGTTTGTCAGTCTCCAACTTGCCATTGTCAAACAGTAAAAAACATATCCTCAATTGTTACAACTACACTGTCTGGAATGAAATAAGGAAGACACTATAATTTTCCACCACGGCACGGGACAGAAATGTTTCCCGCTGTCGTCACTACAAGAGTGTTCCATCTGAGAGACTGCTGGTTATCTGTCAGGAGCTCTATCGTTACTCGTGGTCATTTTTCTTTTATCTGTGTCTCTCTCTCCTGGCCTTTCTCCATCTCTACCAGCTCAGCCCAGCCTCTGGGGTTTATACCAGAGGCCTATAAAAACATACCAGGCCCCCTGGAATAATACACACCATAAAAACAGGCTGCTCCACTAAGATAATAGGAACTCTCTCTATGGGCTCTGCCCCCAGAGAGTACACCAAAAGAGATGGCACTGGAGCGTGGGCAGTATGAAAGGGAATTGACTTCCTTCAGTTCCTCTGTTGTGAAATTATTTTTGTGCATCACACGCACACGCAAAGAGGCACATAAATTTGTGTTTATGTAAACAAGTGTACTACTTACTGTACATGGTAATGGTGCGCGTGCGCATGCGTTTGTCCATGTATGGACGTGTGTTATGTGTGCACAACACAAGCCTCGGTCCACCCACATCCCAAATCACCAGGGACCTAGCTGTGTCAAACAAGCCCTCTCTTATCTAAATGTTATCCTTGCACCCTGCAGAACAAACACTAATTGCCCCATACTTCAAAGAAGAGCCCAATGCATGCTTGACCTGCTGGGAGAGCATGGCTGACCAGAGACATGGGCTGGTTTCACGTTGGTGTTCCATTTTTCGGGTCGTGATACCAGTTTTATCCAAGCAGCAGAGAGAACTGACACAGAATAAAGAAGGGAAATTGTAAGTGATTAAACTGGAACTGTAACACTAAATTTAAGACCATTTAGACCTGGTTACTTTATTTTACATTTTTTGAATACAAATTTGAAGGTTTTCAGAAACCTTAGTTGAGGTTTTAGGAGATGTTTTTAGAGTCGGCCTTAGGTCTAAATACATCTACATGATGGCAAAGCTTACAACTTGTATTGATTCTGCCATTGTTATTGATGCTAAGGAACATCATCTAATAGATTTGTATTTGGCCACACACTGTGATAAATAAGACTTGGTCTTGTCTGAGAAGACAAATCTTTTGGGGATTTCCTTCTTCTAATGAATGAAACATTAGTGGAATGCAATTGATTTTCATTGCACTGGGCCGTCTGGAAGGCCTATGGGCCTCCGTGAGAAACCCAACTCCATGTCCTCCTCTAATATGGGTGAGAACTATATCCTGTATAATCCCTAGAGAAAAGCATCTCTGTGTTCAGTGAATTGCTTGCGGTTGAAACCCAAAACCACGATTTAGTATTAGCAGGATTTCTGCCGCTTCCACTTTGCAACGTCGGTGGAGAGGACTAACACTGAGCCCACGGCCAGAGGGAGGAAGAGGAGAAGTAGAAGTGGGGAGACTTCAGTATAATGGTCACAGTCACAGTCTTCACACCTGATCCTAACTTCAACAATATATATGAGCTCAGACTTGGGAATGGGAACTCTACACACATAAAAACACATTTTCATGTGCTCACTCTACAGTGACATCATTCTGGAAATTTCTTGCTAAAATTACCTGTCTGGAAGATGTTTTCGTGTGTGTTCTTGCCTGTCACAGCAGGTGGCACATCTCTTTTCAGGAAGGAAACAATATGTTGAGAGCCTCACTGAGGCATGACCGAAATAAATCCACGACTCACACTCTAACCGAAAAGCTCCAGTGCTCACACACTCTGACGAACAAATACACAGTTCACGCGCCCACGTCACACTCATTAACTGACAGCAGAACAGTGAATAGTTCATAAAAACAGGAAGGCTATTTAAAGGCTTCGTGTAGAAAGTTCCTGACATCAAGCTAGTAGAGCTTGGCTATTGTCCTGTTCAGATTTAAGAGACAGGTTTATGTTCGCTTGGTGCCAATGTGCCAGTCTGGACCTTAGCTTTTGTCTGGGCTCCCTCTGCGTCACTCTGGAACTTGGACTTGCGACACTCACTCATGCTAATCGGAGAACTAGAGTGCAAAAAACCTAAAGTTACTGTATCTTCTTTCCCTGTCTCTGCCCCCCTCTCTCCCTCTCCTCTATTTGTCTCTCTCCTCACAAGCATGTGAAGAAGATGGGGGTGGAGGAATTAGAAATAACAGGACCTCTGCCGTGAGAGAACAGTTTGAGGGAATTTCACATGATGACACTATAAATACATGGTTATCTGAACCCCTTACAGCATGTACAGCTTTGTCTCAAAAAAATTAGAATATTATGTAAAAAAGCATTGGAAGCAGCAGATGCCATAGGATCCCAAATCATCACTGACTGTGGAAATTTAAGCAACTCTGACTTCAGATGATTGAATATATGAAAGTTACGAAATTAGGGAAAATAATATTTTCCACTATTCTTTTCTTTTTTTTTTCTTTTTGCACAAACGTGTGGTTGGTTGGACATATATGCATGCACACTGTAGTGTTCATTTTAAATGGGGAAGAAAAAGAAGGCTCATTTTGTGAAGTGAGTGTGTGCGTCTGTGTCCTTTGTGTTTATGCCTTTATTGGATAGGATAGTAGACTGACAGGAAATGGGGGGAGAGACAGGGAGTGACGTGCGGCAAAGGTCGTCCGGATCGGGAATCGAACTGGCGACGTCGTCAGGCATCAATGCCTATGTGGCAATGCCTGACCAGTAGGCCTGCGTCTGTGTCTACAATATGTGTGTCAGTGTGTATCTCTCTGTGTGACACACTTACATTGAGGGCTGTACATCCGTCCGGTCAAGTCTTTGGCTCCCAGGCCCTTGACTCTGTAAACGCTGCGCCAAGGTCATGGGTCAAGGCTGTTCTGCCCAGCAGTGTATCCATGGTGACAGCAGCTTCCTCTGTGGGGAGAGATGAAGGGGATGCTGCTTCTAGAGGCTGAGCCTTCCTCACTGAGCTGAGCTGGTGACAAACACTCTCCGTGTTTGTTTGGTACAATACAGGCACGTGCACACATAGACATCAAAGGGGCCTTGAGCCCCTGCCCTTTTATCCGTCTGTAAAAAGTGCCCTCTCCAGACCATGAACTCAGTTTTTACTATGGTGAAAGAAATGCAAATGCCCTCTTTCCATGCCATACCTGAAGGCAGCATTCAAGAGAGCACCGAAAATAGCCGACCTCAAACAACGTGTCGCAGCGCATTGTGAGCTTGGAGGTCTGCTATTTTCGATATTTCCACCAAAAGGCCCTTTTAGAAATGTCAGCCCCTGCCTCTCTAACATTCTCTGCTCGTCCCTGGTACAATAAGACCTCCTGCCCTGACGCCCTGTTGGCCAATAGATTATTTTGTCAGCGTCTCTGGCTGCTTCCTGAGACCCTACAGTATGTCGTGGCAGAGTGGCGTGTGACTTGTCAACGCAGAACTGATGGATTTGCCCTGAACTCTGCTCTGCCCTCAGTTGGGTGGACTTCCCAAGGGGCTTTTGTGATTTTGCAAAAAACTATTAGTTACCCTGACTGGTAGCCAGATAAGTCGCCCTCTTTCAAAGTCGCCCCCAAACTCGTTTCCCAACGGGTCTGTGGCCTTAAGCTAGATGCAGAATAGACTCAAATCAAATATTTGCTTCTGGGGGTCCCTGGAACAAAATATTTTGTGATGGGGGTCCGTAGCCAAATACGTATCATTCTGGGGGTCCTTCACATGACAAAGTTTGAGAAACACTGATGGCAACATACGTTTTTTATTTTTCAGAAAATTGTTATGATTTAGAAGACATTATAGAATGTGCCTATCAGTGGTTAAGGACCCCCAAAATGTGTTTTTGGCCGTGGACCCCCATCTCAAAATATTTTGTTCCACGGATGGACCCCTATTGCAAACTTTTTTGTTCCAGGGACCCCCAGAAGCACAGATTTGATTTTAGTCTGCATCTAGCTTAAGGCCACAGACCCGTTGGGAAACGAGTCTGGGGCGACTTTGAAAGAGGGCGACTTTTCTGGTATTCCCCTGACTATACTACCTAAATCAAATTTATCTGAGAAAAGGGTAGCCTGCTATTTATATTACTATAAAAGGGTCAATCTTTTGCAAGTAGTACAGTATGTTGCAACGGTACTACGGGTGTGTGTATGTGGGGGCCTGGGGGTGGGGGGGGAGACCTTGGTTCTGTATTATTTATGTCTGTATCATGTCATGATTTTTCACAGTGATAACAAACAAACATCAATTCATCATTAGTGGCAGACTAGTGCTGTAACTCCTTTATCGTTACAGCTGGCGTGCTCGACCGTGTCTTTTATCCAAGTTCTCACACAGGTCCTCTATTATTGTGAGGTTCCTTTATGTGTGCGGGGCTGCGTGCCAGTAATATTCTGCTGACACGGTGCCAGTCTGACTAATGCATGACAGCCTTATCTAACTTGCAAATGAATGTTGCTACACATGACAGTACATCCCTCTTTATTTGGATAACCACATTAGATTGGATTGTGTTGCTCACAGAACAAGTTACAGAAATGCATTATTGGGTTTGTACCGTTTCATGAGAACATCCTTTAGAGAGAGAGCTACCGATTCTGCTGCTGGGGGTCAAACACTCTTGTTTACCACCCTCAAAGTAGGTCCTTGAACTTTGTGTGTCGGGATGGGACGATATCAAAACTTCATGTCACGATTATTGTGACCAAAGAAATTGTGATTTACGATATTATCGTGATAATCAAAATATCCCCAACATCCATTATCCTGGGGCGGAACATATGCCAAAGAATAGCATACAAACTCACGCGTTGCAATGTGTTGTGAGCTTGTTGATCAGCTGTATCAAGTACGTGATTTCCAGGTCCGTTTTACCAACTATAGAGGGTTTAAATAGTACAGGATTTTCAGCTCACAAATAAAAGGTGAATTGATCCCAGTGCATGATGGAGGATAATTTCACGATAAATCGAAATCTCCACGATACGATTATTAAGTGTTTTTTATCACGATAACAATTGTCGTCCCATCCCTATTTGTGTGTTAATGTGTCGAGTCTGTCAAAGTGTCAATGTTCTAGTCACGGTGGCTAAGTGGAACCGCTGACGTTCTGTTCTTCACCCTTCCTCTCTCCAGCGGGCCTGCCCTCAGTCATCCTCACTGTGATGTTCAGCCCCTACGAGAGGGGAATCTACTGTGATGACGAAAGCATCAGCTACCCGTACAAGAGGGACACCATCTCCCATGGGGGCATGGCGGCGGTCACCATCAGCAGCTCCATACTCATTGTGAGTACCAACAGCTACATAGGATAGTGTAATGATGGACCCGTAATTACTGTGTACTCTGCCTGGCGTCTTTGTTTTTCTTTATAAAGGGTTTGTAATAAAGTCATTATTAGTCATTGGAATTAGAAGCTAGATAAAAGTCTCCCTGGAAAGAAATAGCCTCTAAAACAAAGACACAAACAAACGTAATAGACAGTAAACATGACTTATAATGAATAGAACTTTACCAGAGACGATTAAGTGATTATTTAGGGAAATTATATTGTGCTGAGTGTTGTGAAAATAAGGATAGCAACAATGTTCTTAGCAACATCCATTATTATCACCACTGCATTTTCGGTGCTTTTGACGTAGAAATCCTACTTAATTTATGGACTTTATAGCGGAATTGAAGCTCTCAAAAGATCAGCAAACCTTGACTCAGAAACGATGTTAAAAGATAATAGAAAACATTTATTGACAGCGCTGTAACAGTCACACACATGTACACACTTCTTACACCCAAGACACACAAGACACTACTAAACAATATAACATAATAATATAATTGCACCTCATCACTTCCACCCCCAATTCACTCCACAGATCACAACGGGAGAGGCGTACCTGGTGCACACAAAGCGACTTCGCTCCAACTCCCAGTTCAACCGGTACCTCGCAGCACTCTACAAGGTGGTGGGCACCTTCCTGTTTGGAGCTGCCGTTAGCCAGTCGCTGACTGACCTGGCCAAGTTCACCATAGGCCGGCCCCGCCCAAACTTCCTCGCCGTATGTGCTCCAAGCGTTTGCAATGGATACATACTGCACATCAACTGCACCGGCAACCCCCGCAATGTCACAGAGTCCAGGTATGATTTCATCACTCATTGGTGCAGAAGCATTTCTATACTATAAACAACTATACTTTTATGGAGATGCTTGTGTTTGCCGGATTTTATAACGATAACAATAATGGGAAAAGCTGCTCTTAGGAAAAGGTGCTCCTCTGAGCACAGGCCTTCGCAAGGTCCGGCTACGTCACGTCACACTTTTGCCCCTACTCTTATCTCTGCCACCGTTGGCCCTATCGATGCCAAACTTTGCACACACACTCTTGGATGGCAAATCACAACTGATTTCTCACATGGCCCTTTTCTAGCGCCACCATCAGGTTGATCTTTGCAAAACACATTTTTGGACACTGCTCCTACAGATTTTGGCCTAAAATCACGCAAAGCAGTACACAGTATCTTTAAAGTCATGTCATCAACATGGATCTGTCCCATTTCCCACATTCCCTCCTGATTGGCTACGATTGCCTTCTAAAGTTTCTGTATGCGACATGACGGTCGCTTATCTCCCGAATTAGGGAGTCTTACTGGTTTTAGGCCAGCACTGTTGATGGAATATGAAAAATCAGACAGATCTGTCTTGATCACTTGGACTATAGAGATAATGTGTATAGATTTGTGTGATGTTTAATGTGTGGCATTTCTTCCTCTGCCTATTGGGAATGTGCATGCAATCGGACACTGCATTCATGATTTGAGGCATTTTGTTCAAAACGAGCCACTCCTGCCAAATTGCCAATCTTGGCCAATCAGGATGGAATATGAAATATTTCACAGATCCGTGTTGATCACATGACTGTAGAGATGATGTACATTCTGTGATGAAGAAATAATGTAACTTGTACTCAAGCAACTAGAATGTTATTCAAGTACTGTATGTATGAAGAGCATGGCGTACATGTAAAATGTATTGTAAAGATAATGAATGATCTCCCATCTCTATCTTCCTTCCTAGGTTATCATTTTACTCTGGTCACTCCTCATTTGGGATGTACTGCATGCTCTTTCTGTCAGTAAGTGTCACATCATTTTGACATGTTATGCCATGTTATGACAAAAATCATTTTACTGTTATGCCTTTTTTCAGTGTTGTGATTGCACAGTAGAAACTTAAAGAGCCTTTGTCTCTACGGCTACGCCATTTTCCCGTCTCTCTTCAGTGTCCTAATAATGGCTGTGTCTAATAAAGCAATAAACGCCTGTTTTTTCTTAGTTTTAACCACTTGAACCCTAGCATCTTTATTCTAATGCGACCCTTTGGGGAGAATAGCATATCTCACAACATGTTGCAATGCAACGCATTTGATGCCAATACTTTTGTGCTTTTACTAAAGTACATTTTGAAGTCTGGACTTTTACTTATAACAGAGTATTTCTATATTGCAGTATTGCTACTTTTACTTAAGTAAAACATTTGGGCACTTTTTCCATCACTGTGTGCAGCTGTATGTACAGGCGCGTATGCAGGGCAAATGGACACGCCTGGTCAGACCCACCATCCAGTTCTTCCTGGTGGCATTTGCTGTGTACGTAGCATACACACGCGTGTCTGACTACAAACACCACTGGAGCGATGTGTTGGTGGGAATGCTTCAAGGAGCCCTCATCGCTGTGCTCACTGTAAGTATATGGGTGTGATATGATATGATATGGTCTAGTACTTTATTGTCAGTTTGCACTGAAATTTGTCTTGCGACACAGCAGCCAAGTATGTAAAACATATACAGTATATACACACATTTGACATAACACATGGGACAAAACAGGGTTACATACATAAAGATATACAGCCAACCTTAGAATGCTGTGTAATGTACTGTACTTTAATTCTACCCCAAATGGGTTTTAGAGTAATTTATTTCAAAAATTAATCTAGACATATAACATTTAAATGCATTTTATTGTGCTTGTAGTTTGCCAGAAAATCCACACTGCCAAGATTATTGGAGTTAACTAAAACTAAACTTAAAACTAGTTGTTAAAAAACAGAAAACAAAAATGGCATACAAATATGCACAAAATATAATAACTTTTAGTGTTTGTGAATGTTGTCAAATGTGTCAACACAACAAGCAAGAGGAGGTATTGGTGCATGTGTTCATTAAGATGTGTACCTGCCTTTGGTGTTTCTATTACACAATACCTATTCTGAACTTGTTAAATCTTGTCCCTGACACATAACCGCCATAGTAGTATAATAAGAATCAAATGGTGAAACTAATAAAAACTAGTGCACTCCTCAGAGCACAGATCTCTGCCAGGCTGGGTTAGCCATCAGGACACAAGTTAACTATGGGGGAACTTGTGTTTGTGAATTAAAGCACTTTTAGAGGTGTGCTCTATAGAGGGCCCTCAACATGCAAATCCAATTTAACTTGTTTTAAGTTGTTTTTTAATTTATTCTGTTCATGATATATAGCGGGGTATGGCTCCCACATATTTTTTTAAGGTTCAAAACCATGTTGACGGTCATAGTCAAATGGCATACCTAATTTGGTGAAAACAAATTGTTTCTGCAACAAACAGTGACATTTATGGTGAAAGTAAAATCGCTTTTGTTTCTGTTGTTTAGGGGACCCTCAATGTGATTCAAATTAGATTCATTCCAGTAGAAGTCTTAAACTAGTGCCTGGCTCTTAAACTAGGGGTTAATCACTATGTGTAATACCAGAGTGGATCCATGAAGACCCGTAGTCCGTAATGATGATCAGTAGAGAAAATCAGTGCTTCATGATGATTAGGCTGACCTGGGATCAGAATACTGCAATGCAAAATAAGGTGACCAGTACCAGTTGTGAGTTCAGTGACTTGGGAGAGCAGAGAGCTCAAACTATATCAAACTATACCTCCATGGAATCGAGTACCTTGACATAAGTGATTATGGATTCCTCCTTTATTGAGGTGAAAACGTGTAATGTCATTGTCTCTTCTTATTGTAGGCTGCAACATACAGTAGCTGCTAGATTCCATTAACTGGTATGTGTTGGTTGAACGTCATTGGGAGAAATCATCCGGGTTCGGTTCTATTATTTGAAAAAAAAAATCTTTGAACCAATTGGGCCTTGGAATTAGATTTTTAGCTGGTCAGCAGGACCAGCTCTTTAAACAGATTACATTGTCCTGAGACATTCAGGGGACCTAGGGGACCTATTTGCCGATTGGCTGTCCATGTCACATGGTCACCGAGCTCATGATCCATTGGCCAGGCCCTCCAGATCTGTACTGCTGTAATGAAATATTTTGTCCAGCAGGGAGCACCATTCCTTCACACTGAGGCGGTGCCTGTGGCCAGCCTGCTTGTGATAAATGAAACAGAAGAAAAGAGAGGTCTATACTTGAGTAAAAGTACAAAAGTATTGGCATCAAAGTACAAAATGTTTGTATGATTGCTTGTAGATCGGCTATCATTCTTTGATTTTCACAAGTCATTGTTGACATCATCATCCATTTAAGCTTTATAATTAGCTTCATACTAACATTAACATTATTTTTCTTCTTTCAATTCTAAACGTAGAGATTAGGTTATGAAAGGAAG
Organism: Nannobrachium achirus; assembly: GCF_963921795.1. NCBI lineage: Eukaryota > Metazoa > Chordata > Actinopteri > Myctophiformes > Myctophidae > Nannobrachium > Nannobrachium achirus. The sequence goes on along the minus strand of NC_137827.1, from coordinate 31,874,406 downwards.
GTGATTAGGTGATGAAAACTAGCAAAACTATAGCAGCCATTCACTTTAATCAACGCGATGCATCCAATGTAATTGTGATGAGGATGTCAAACAAACGTTAATCACGTCGTATTTAATTATACTTCATCTGTTACAGATGATTGTCCAAATAAACCGTACGTTATTTAAACTGTGAGCCATTTATAGACAATATGCAGTGTTGCCCTGGGCATCGTTGTAGGCTGTAGTAGGTGATGTGTCACACCATCTGCATACCATCTGCATTAACATATGAACTGAACGAGTATGCAAGTTGTCAATGATTTAACTCTATGACCATGATATGGGCTTTGGTGTGAAGTCATGAAAATATCGTACCCTACACAATTTACAAAAGCAACACAAAGTACATTCATTGATGAGCTGCTTCTTCCTGTCATCTGATCAGTGTCCACACAGTAGATTAATTCGAGTTGCATTTTAATATCAAATGAAACAGAGCAAAAACGATGTGCTGAATGAACCAATGCGAGTCTTTGAGAATTACAGTTAGTATCTTCACAAATAATGAGCACATTTCTAGAGACACGGTAACACATTCATTGTACTAAATGACAAGAAAGCATATATTTAGAACGATATGTAGCAGTGAAATACCACAAGATTTTGGAAAATGCCTACAATCAATACACTTATTTGAACACCTTGGTTACATTAAGTTCTGCATAATGCGTACTTTCTGCTTTTGGTACATTTCAATACAAACTTTTTATACTTGTACTCAAGTAAATTTTGAATACAAGTCTTCCACTTGTATGATACTTAAGTAAAGAATGCGAGTACTTTTCCCACTACTGCCTAATAAGCATGCTAGTTTTAGTAAAATCAGACATCACAGATAGATTTATAGAGTAATAGGCTATATGGCAACTGTAAACTTAGCAGGAGTCCTCCAGGCTATGGGGGAAAGTAGCTGTTGGAAAAAGTACTCAAATGTTTTACACTTGTTTTTTTAAAAGTATCTTAAAAGTATCAATACTGCACTGTAGATGTACTCAGTTATAAGTAAAAGTCACACACACACACACACACACACACACACACACACACACACACACACACACACACACACACACACACACACACACACGGGGGGGGGGGGGAGTGACAAAATTCATAGATCTAGAACACAGACTTAATAGATATAGAACACAGAATATGTACAGTACAGTACAGTGAGGTACAGTATACAGTACAGTAAAGTACAGTAAGGTAATACGCAGTTATTACTGTTGTTTGAGCACGCCCGAGTTTTTTCAAAACTTTTTTTTTCCAAAAAACATTTTTTTTTCCATCTGACCAGCTTATATATTGACTGTGTCAATTCTTGTTTTCTTTTCATTAGCGTTTTTGGGTCTCCAGTGTTAATTTGTACCGATTTTGTATGAGTTTCAGGCAAAATCTACAGTATATTGTAAAAAAAAAAGTGAGTTTTGAAAATGCGAAATGGTAGAAAAATCGAATTGGTCAGAAAATGGCAAAATACAAACCTTTAATAACCTTGCTCACTGGTCAGTACCACCTTGCTCACTGGAGTGTTATTACTCCTGTCCTCTCCTCTCAGGTTCGTTATGTCTCAGACTTCTTTAAGCAGCGGCCCCTTCACTGTACACGAGAAGACCCGGCAGAGAATGAACACCTGGAACGTAAACCCTCCCCGCAGGCCCCTGACTCGCAACAAGGAAACCACTACAACTACAATGCATGAACACATTACCACAACTAACAGCCATACGACAACGCACCGGCTTTGTGCACCACTACATCCATGATAACTCGTGGACTCATAAAGACAATAACCACTGGCCTTCAATCGTGACACACACCCTGAAGATGTCTTCAGAACCGTTTTACAGGTATCAGAGGTACCTAATAATCAACCCGAACAAATGTTCTACTGTGTATGTGTCTTAAATGTCTGAGTTATATTTGGTTGCGCATCGTGTCTTACACGGAAAAAGCAGATCTATGAGCTCACAACTTGCCATGCTAAGAACGACTATTTTCGGTGTGAGACGGCACCACACAACCAAGTCGATATCAGGCGTCAGAGTGACTTTGTGTGCACGAAACGTCTGCATGAATGTTGTGGTTGTGTGTCAAATGTGTGTGAGATGAGTATTTTGTCTATACCTGTAGCATTTATATAAGTTGAGTATGTTCAATATTTGACAGTGAGCAACCTTTATAATCTTTTGTTTTTCTTAACTTGTTTTTATAGACAAATAGTTTTAAGCTACTTGATAGTAATTTTCCAATATGAAGATATGATGTTAAACTATGAGTAAACTGCCAAAGACAGCTACACAGCAACATCTCAGAGTTAAATTAACACTGAGGATATTTTATGTGTTCGATTTTATGTGCAGATTTCAAAACCATCTCTCTGTCCTTGAACAGAGCAACTAAATCATGGGATTGTTCCTCAATTTGTTGCCATCTAGGTTTGTTTCAGCAGTAGATGGCGGTCTGATAAGACTCCAGTTATTTTATGCGGATATTGTCTACACTGGAAATAGATTGTAGCCTATCTACGCCCTGTCACCTTAGCTTTAGGTTAAACTTTTTATTTTCTGTGCCATGTCTGCATTTTAATGTTTGTGAGTGATATATAGGCCTACTGTATACCAGTGTTGTGATGGACTGCTGAAATTGTCATATATGTGTACCATTATGTACCTGTACAGTACTAACAATTTCTACTTTATTATAACTATCTAATAAACTATTTTTAAGTATGCATTTCCACTACTTTGTTTTGACATTACAAGAAAGTACAAGAAAGCCAGAGGAGAAAATGAACACAAGTATTGTTCAATGTGCTTAGTAAAGGGTTTTTAGAGCCTTGGAGGTGCATTGATTAATGTTAATGTTAATTCCACACACATCCACAGCAATGTTCTTTGTTTTGGCTTAATTGGGCTGATTATTCTCATGACAAGATTCAAAATTCTCCCTTGGACTTTTAAATCATAAAACGTATGTGTCATGTCTATATCCAGCTGTTTTGCACATTACAGCTGTTTGCTGAACTCTTTTAATGGCCAATTTACTCTTTGTCGAACAAAAAACAGAAAATAGATGTGACATTAGGTGGAGGGGCTTCTTTTTAGCGCCTCAAATGCCCCTGGGGCTGCACACTCACTGGCATGGATGGCTGGAGCATGAACAACATGATGAACCAACCGACAAGGACTCCACTCCTTTCTCTGTATATGAATGTTTGGTTTGCAATTCATGTGTCACATTGCAAAAGCTTCTATCCCTTTACTTCTGTTTTTTTAATGTGGTTTCTGCTTTAAAAATACTGTGTGTGTCTGTCTGTCTGTCTGTCTGTCTGTCTGTCTGTCTGTCTGTGTGTGTGTGTGTGTGTGTGTGTGTGTGTGTGTGTGTGTGTGTGTGTGTGTGTGTGTGTGTGTGTGTGTGTGTGTGTGTGAGAGAGAGAGAGAAGATTGCACTTGTTTTGGTATTTGTGGGTGAACTCGCAAACAGTTTGGTTTTTATTTGCGTTCACTCAACAGCCCTTGGACCCTGTGTTCTGTTGAGAATGTGCTCAACACATACAGACGTCGTTCATGCCTGGGCCTGTTGTTGGGAGTTGTGGGATTCCTCAGTGCCAGGGATGAGACTGCCTCCAAGACCTTAGAAGAAAACAACAACTTGCTCTTCAGATATCACTAGGCTGAAAATACCTACATCATACTTTACAGTGCCACCTTTAAAATTCAAACAATGTCTGGCAACTTTTACTATTTTACCAGGCAAATATTGCTTTTGTTAAACCGTTATCTTATATCTTATATTTATGTGATCTTTCTTAATTCTTAATAATAGAGTATGATTTCCCCACAAATGCCAGGCTTGTGAATTGAATGAATACATTAAAATGTATGTTCAAATGTAGCCCTGGGTATCGAACTTGGGTCTCCTGCGCAGATACACTAAAGCCAAACACCTTAACCACTAGGCTAAAAGGAAATCCGTTCTTGACTGTGGGGATATTGGCCTTTTTTTACGCTCTGCTACTTCAAAGCTGTAGTATGACCACGGTTGTTTCTGACTCATTCTACCTTTATCATAGAAGTGACTAATCTAAAGTGAATTCTGCAACTCATAGTTCATTACAGTCTACTATTGCAGTGAAGGTTTGGCTTCTCAAAGGCTGACTCAAAGCTATTAAAATGGAAAATATATGTGAATCACTTGAGTCACTTGGAGAAAATAAACGCTTTCCCTTAATTTTGATTCCAAATACTTGCCAGCCAAATACTTGCCAGGGTAGGGGTCCCCAGTTCAAATATGATTATATTGGGGGGGGGGGTCACAGCTTGAAAAGGTTGAGAACCACTGGACTATGTTACTGACTTTGATTGACTGGTCGACTATGGGTACTGACTGGTTGACTATGGTACTGACTAGGGATGCGGTATCGGTACTCGTGGTATCGGTACTCGCCCCGATACCGGCCTATTTTGCGGTATCGGTACTCGTCCGATACTGCTCACAAAGCACCCGAGTACCCTGTGTGTTCCGCCACTTCGCCTTTCTCTCTCTCTCTTAAAGTATCAAAAGTAAAAATACAAAATGTTTGAGCATAGCAGATCTAGAAGATCATGCACAGTACAGGAATTTCTATGGGCTAAACCTGAAAAAAAAAAGTGAAATGTGTGGCAGTTGTGCCATGTTCTGGGAAAGCAATGCAATTTAATGTGTTATATACAGACAGAAAGTGAGGAACATCTGATAAAAGAAAAAAAAAGAATGCAATTTAAAGACATTTTGTATTATTAATTGTACTCATATCGGTACTCGGTATCGGTGAGTACTCAAAATGAAGTACTCGTACTTGTACTCGGTCAGCAAAAAAGTGGTATCGGGACATCCCTAGTACTGACTATGGCTGACTACTGACTATGTCAATATACAATTTAAAACAGTGGAAATAGGCGATCTATAAGCTCACAACACGCCAGCTTGTAGACCTGCAATTCTTTTGAAATATTAGAAAAATCAGGAATAACTTTCTCTTCTGTTGGTCCCTGGCACAAAATATTTAAAGATTGGGTTCTGCAGCCAAATACATATTCATTTGGGGGCCCTCGACATGGAAAAGTTTGATAACCACTGCTGTATGCTTACAACACATCATACAATATAGGCCTACAATCACAAACAACACCTGGTTGATGACTGAAGACACAGCATTCCTACACATTAGTCAGATGATATGCAGCCTTAATCAATGAAGTACTGAAGTTATAAAACAATGGTGTGAAATGTCACCAAGGGCAGGGCAGTTAGTATCTACCTCTTTAAAATATTACAGGTTGTTCTGGACGTCATAGCTCAGTGAGGTCACTCAAAGTGGGGTCCCGGGAGTCCTAGCATCTAAATCAGTTTTACCTATATAGGGGTCCCTGGTCATATACATTTTTATTTGGGGGTCCTTGACATGACAATGTTTGAGAACCACTCAGAACAGCTACATTCTAGACCAGAAGGTTTGTCAAAGTCTTTGGTAGGAACTGTAGGCGACTGGCACCCCCTACAGGTGGTGGTAACATACTGAATATGTGAATATGTGTTCAACACTGTAGGCTAATGAAAGGTTTTAGGGACAGAAATAAAATTCAATGATATCTGTAGGATAACTATAAAGGCCCATTCCCACTGGGCCAGATAACAGATAAAAAAAATCTCTTTCTCCAGATATTTTTCCATTAAAGTGGATGGTAGATACAGATAAAAAAAAATATATAGCCTATCTATCACAGATAAAAAAGAATATCTGTGATAAATATGTTTTTGTCTCTATATACCATCCACTTGAATGGAAAAATATCTGGAGAAAAATATTTTTGTATCTGTTATCTGGCCCAGTGGGAATGGGCCGAGGGGGAAATGGTCTCATAGCACCCTGAGATAGCTCACTGTGTTAAGATTCTGTGTATAAAATCCAGAGGTTGAGGGTTTGAGTCCCATTCTAGATTTTACTGATGCTTTCCCTTTGCAGGCTGAATACCAGAAGAACAACTTTAAAGGAGCATAGAAAGCTGAGTTAATCGTGTTAAGTTGGGACAATGGATCAATCCCAAGATATACGGTATACAATATGTGGCGGAGAGAGTCGCAGCCCCAGCCTGAAGCCTCAAAAGTCTAGTATCTGCTCTCATTCCATAGGGATATCCCTTTGGAGTGATGGTTAAGATATTGGACTTTCACGCGGGAGACCCGGGTTCGAAGCCGGGTGGGGAAGTTCGGATCACCTCCGTTACATTGGTGCCGTGACCCGGATTCGGCCTTCCCTGTAGGAGGAGGTCAAAGCGGGGTGAGTGTGACGGAGAGAATCGCAGCCCCAGCCTTGAAGCCTCAAAAGTCTAGGATCTCCCCCAGATGTCTCTTTGGTCTAGTGGTTAAAACATTGGACTTTCGCGTGGGAGGCCCGGGTACGAATCCGGGGAAGGGAGGTTTGGATCACCTCCGTTACATTGGTGCCATGACCCGGATTCGGGCTTCCCCGTATTTGAGGTCAAAGGGGGGTGAGTGTGGTGGAGAGAATCGCAGCACCAGCCTGAAGCCCAGAATTCTAGTATCTGCTCTCATTCCATAGGGATATCACTTTGGAGTGATGGTTAAGATATTGGACTTTCACGCGGGAGACCAGGGTTCGAAGGCGAGTGGGGAAATTCGGATCACTTCCGTTACATATATAGGCCTACTTGTAGTGTTTACTGGTTCAAATCCAGTCACCTGAGGTGACTCACCTCCACCTAGTTTGAGAGAATATAGACAGAAATTCAAATTCAGAAAGAAAGCTATTATTTGGCAGCCTGCTGATAGCTCAACATGTTGAGATGCTGTGTATAAGAACCATAGGCTGAGGGTTCGAATCCCATAGTAACTTTTACTGTGAAGTTATCCTTTACAGGCTGAATACCAGAAGAACAGCTTGTAATGAAAACAGAAGGCAAAAGTAAATTGTCCTGCTAAGATGGCACAAAAGATAAACCATGTGACATCCATAGAATTCCGTTACAGGAGTGTGCCAGTTCAAATCCAATCCAATCATAGGTAGACAGAGACCTTTATTGATCATAAAGTTAAGCAAATAATTATTTTTAAGATCATCCAAGGCGAGATAAAATTAAGGAAAATAATCAGTTGTTGTCAGTGGTGTAGGCCCTAAAGCAAAACTGGGCCAGGTAGGCCTACTGTACGTCCTCACACTCACAGCAGGACATTCATGAGAAAACGTATGTTTATATTGCCAAAGCAAGTATCACAGATAAAATGAAAACAGTATGTTGCATTGTGACATTTTATAGACTATAATGTACAGGGTTTTCAAACACTTCGATTTCAACCCAAAGGCCATATTTAAATGTTGCACAAAGACGTTAATGTGACACTACAGACTCTGTCCTCTGCCCACTCACACAACCGGCGGGCGACGCCGTCCATACGCCGTGCATACGACGTCCAAGTCAGACCTGCCACACGCCAAAAAACAGCCATTACTTGGCCAGCGTTCGCACGCCGTCTATACGACGTGCATACGCCGTCCAAAGTCAGACGTCCATACACAGACCTCACCACCAGTCGTCGCAAAAACACGCATTTTGCTGACTTGAAACCGGCGCGAGAGAGGAGCTGCTAACAGAGGGAAAGTGTTTATTCTCCTCATCAGAGCGCGCGCGCACACTCACAATTTTCAATTCTATTCAATTCAAAGGGCTTTATTTGCATGAGAAAACAAAGCAGAAGTGTACACAATACAATCGAGTAGATATAATCAGAAAAAAGGAAAAATAAAAAATAAAGAAAAGGGTGCAAAGAAAAAACACAGTAGCCTAATAATAATAATAATAATAATAATAAACTGTATTACTTAGTATAGCACCTTTCATGACATGAAATGCAGCTCAAAGCGCTTTACAGAGCAGAAAAGGAAGCACAGGTGCTTATCAGAAAATAATGCACACAATTTCAATAAAGCAGATAAAAACATAAAACATTGAAAATGTAGGTAGGCCTAAATACAGAGAAGGGTCAGGGGGGAGGGTAACTGGACCTATGAACTGGACTAGGTTTGTTTTTTGTTTTCCCGGGGGAAGCGAATGTCGCTTCTCTCCTCCGACCCTCCGAGCGGCGGTCACACCTTGCCAAGTTGAAAAAAAAAATCAACTTGGCAAGGTGTGACCGCCGTTCGGAGGGTCGGAGGAGAGAAGCGACATTCGCTTCCCTCGGCTCCACCCATTACGTCCTGACAGCCAATCAGCGCTCAGACACAGAAATGTTTTGGAAAAAAAAAAAAAAAAAACGTCTCGATTCCCATTGAAAAAACATTGGCAGAATTCTGGATTTTTACTTTAGAGTTTTTCTATATTGCAGTATTGATACTTTTACTTCACTGGAGTATTTTACATTTTTGGAGCAAGTAGGATAATAGTAATCTAGTGTTAATAGTCACAGACCGCATTACCAGTCCAGCACGTCGAGGTCGCCTTACAATGCTTTCTGTGCTGCTTATAAAGTTAATCTGCTGGAAATCAGTCTTTAAAGTTAAGACTCTAGTAGGATTTGAACCCACGTCCCACGGCCACTAGCCTGGTTATCAGCTCAGTATCCTACTCATCGAGCCACTCGCTGCTTTAAAATTGTGGGTCTTTGTCTTATTAGACGAACAACAACAACGTTACAAAAGAAAAATAAGAAAAGAAGAACTTTAACAGCATATCATATTTGTCTCTGGTTTGTTGTTGCCGTTGCTTGTCTAGATGTTTGAATGTCATGATTATATTATATACGCTGCCGCTGGTGCTTTTCTCATGCAGCCAGCCTGCCTTGGAGCCTTTAAACGCCTTTGCACGCAGCGTAAAACAGCTCTTCAGTCCGTTCATTCTCTCTCTCTCTCTCTCTCTCTCACACACACACACACACACACACACACACACACACACACACACACACACACACACACACACACACACACACACACACACACACACACACACACACACACACACACACACACACTCATGCAAATGAAGTTGAAAGTTGAAGAAAATAACACGGAAAATACGCTCTTTCAACTTCATTTGCATGAGGATTGGACGGCGACAGTCGCCACCTGGTGGGCAGAGGACAGAATACATACGCCGTACATTCGTACGTAGGCTGACAAGAAACGGGGAGAGAGATAGGCCTACTGTCAGGTTCACATAAAATATCACAAGTAAATGTTTGAATGATAAGACAGGAGCTTTTCCAACAGAGGTACCATAACTCATAATGTGTGGGTGCCCAATGCATTCATAAAGACATTTTGAGTCACCCATGTATGTTTTTTACTATTTTCAAAAAATATTATTGAACTCAAGTCTCCATGGTGTGACTAATCAATAGAAAAAAATGATTTGATGAAAACAATGTTGATGGTGAACTACTCTTTTAAGTGATTTGATTTGAATTGGGAAGGAAGTGTCAGGTTTAGCGTTTTGTGTGTGGTGGTTTTCAGTTTTGTGTGTGCAGTTTTGAGAAAGCCGTTATTGTATTGAGGTCTGTTAACAATTGTGGAAAAACTGTAATTTGCAAACTGGTCTAAACGTTATCACCTTGTACAGGTCATTGTGTTAAGGACATCCAGGTCACTGTGGTGTACAATACAGCCAATGCTTTATTTCCACACAATGCAACACCAAAAAAGAGAAACTGTACTTTTTCCACCAGGTCTTTTATTTGTAAGGCACCAAGAGACGCTTCCTTACTGCTGAATGGTTCATTCTTATTCTCTTTGAGTACACATTTTAGTTTGTTTTTCTTGCCACTGTCTTTTTTCTTTTTCCAAACGATGGTGTCATTTCCATAAACATACACTATAAACAAGTTCATGTTTGAAGTTTCGCACACAAAAAATAGTTTAAAAAAATGACAAATGACATTTACAAAGCGGCAAAAAAAAAGAAAAAGAAAGAAAGTTGTTACCACTTCTTTGTTACAGACAGAAAGGGGGAAGGGAGGGGGCAGGGGGGTGTCAATATAGTGCCTCTCTTACAATAGGCAAGTAATGCACACACAACATCAAAGTTTTCCATGACACTTGCCATACATACATACACACACACACACATTAAAAAGCAGCCTTGAAACATACAAAAATGCTTTAAAAAAATTATATGTATATTGATATATTCATATATGTATATAAATTGGCCCTTCACAAAAAAGAAAATAAAAACATACCATTCATGTTTTGTCAAGTTAGAGAAAGAGAAAATCTTCAGCATAGAGTGCATCTCAGTTACCCAACACAGCTCTGCTTTCTCCTACTTTTCAATTCATACTAATACTCCCACTTGGAAAAGTATCACTCAACAGCACAGAAGGAAAGAAAGCCAGAAAAACTGGTGAGTATATTGAGACACAGTCTAAGTGCTTTTTGAAGATAATACAAAGGAAAGGTAGGAACTCTCACAATCCAACATGACACACTCATTGGACATACAGGTGGGTTGCTAATGCTCTGTAGAGCACTCAAAATTACAGTGGAATATAACTATCAGCCTGACAATCACTAACACACAGTCGACAAAGACAGACAATGCATTGGATGCATGAAGGTTAAACACTCATATAATGGGCAGGCTTACATGGACCTTTCTTTTAGGTACTACAGCTTTTGGTTATGACAGTGTAACAGAAGACCAAACTGGTTTAGTGGGTGGAAAGCATGTTACTGCCATCTGCTGCTCACAAGTTGGATGCCATTTATAAAACAAAACACTGAATAGGGAAGTGTTATTTTTTTCATTTTTACCTATTGCAATACCAATTATAATAATGAAAACTAAAATTTAACCTATAGAATTAACGTCTCAGATATTACAGTAACTGATCTCTTCTGGTACAGTACTGTATGTCACAGACTGCTGAAAAATCGGTGTACTGTGTACCAATAGGCAACAAGATACTGTATATTTTTGTCATTTATCAGAAGTTATAACTTGGATTAGGTCACAGGTACAATATATATACTGTATATATGGGTGCAAGAACCTTTCATGAAGCCTGCTATTCTTAATTGAGGAACCAATGTGTTTGCCCTTGCTTACAGAGCTTTAGCAAGTCACCTATGGCAGTGGTTCCCAAACATTTTAGCTCTAGACCCAAAAGAGAAATTAGACGTTCCCGGGACACAAACTAGTGAAAACGGCAGATCTACAAGCTTGCAGATCGTCTATTTTCACTACTTCAACATTTGTTTTCTAATTTATGGAATTTCTTAGATTTTTATTTTATTTCTTCATGAAATTACTGAAAAAATATAAATTTGTTTTTAATTCATGGAAAGAAAGAAAGAAAAAAAAAAAGCTATTTTGGGAATGTTTTTTGAAAATATTTTGAATAATAATTAAAAAAACTAAATGTAGGAAGCAAAAAATAAAGGGACCCATAAAAATGTTTCTGCGACCCACAAATGGGTCCCGAGTCCCGACCCACTGTTTGGGAAACAGTGACCTATGGTTTCATCCAAACCAGGGGACAGTGAGAGGAAGGAGCTTCCCTTGACACACACAAATTGAACCAATGATAGGAAAGACAGGCTGGTCGATAGTACCAACAAAAGTACTAGAACTTAGAGGAATACAGTACTCAGAAAAACCCCATGGCCGTCCATCTTTTATATCCATCTCCATTTTTAAGACAGCTCCTATTCAAGTTTATATTGATCAGTTACACTGGAAAGGTAGGGGGTAGGGGCAGGAGGTTGGATCTGGGGAAAATACAAATGGTGCCTTTTTCCCACCATCACATTCATTCCAGCATGCACACAAACATTTCCAATGTTTAATTAGCCTGTTGTTAAATCCAAGGAAAAAGAAAAAAGTAATACAATTTCCAAAATGTTTAACATAGTTACATTTGAAGACCACATTATATTGGGTGGGTACCTCTTAAATCAAACACAAATTAACAGAAATGCACCTTGGAATACTATACTTTATCTTGCTATGGTTTCACAATTGGGGGGGGGGAGGTTTCCCCACTGACATAGGATTGAGGTACATCATAGCTGAACTATTACATTAATTTAGTTTTGGATATGAATACAAATCAACACTAGAGGGCAAACTTTAGTCTAAATGCATTTGATGAGTCCCATTGTAATTTCAGAAAGTTAAAAAATGAATTAGAAAGACTGAGAGAAAAGGGTTGATGGCGCTAGTATATTACTTAACAAAGGTTGAGAAAGAGGGGGGTAAAAAAAAAAGATATGAGTTGAATTGCATGGGCTAATACTCCTCATTGCATTTAGCCACCAGCACGTACCACTGGTACAGGAGGAGAGGCCAGACAAAAGACACTGGACAAAAACAAAAAAACTAATAATCATATACAAACTGATTTTATATATTGATTACTGGTACTACAAAAAAAAAAAAAAAAATCAAGTGCAGGGCTTGTGAATAAAGCGCAAGGAACATGTGATTTCACTTCAAGAGGCAGGACCATGCTGAGAGAAACTGCTGCTGACATTCAACCTTAAAGCTCACGCCTCACTCTAAATTTCAGTCAAGCCTAACAACAGTGGCTCACACTAAAATAAGCATCTATTTTAAGTCTAGAAGCCTGAACTGAGTCTATTACCTCTACATATGATGGAATCCCCCCCCCCCCCCGTCCACCCTCACTCTCGTTCATCATCCGAGCACCTGAACTGGTCATCCACTTTCACACCTGCTAGACCCCACTTCAAGGAACAGTTTACCTAGGTCATTTCAACACCCAGTGCAACTTGATGTCATCATGATTACTTTCCACCCTTAACACCCCCACTCCAGACACACACGCACGCTCGTGCGCACGCACGCTCGTGCGCGCACACACACACACACACACACGCACGCACACCCCTCTATGGAGAGTGAACCATGACTTGTATCCATCACAACTGAAGCTAACATCCCCACCTCTCCTTCTCCTCTGCTCGTCTCACCACCCACATCCCTCCCCTCCCAGTCGTTCAGTTTGGACTAATCTGACTTCTCCCCGTCCTCTTCTCTCTGCTCCCTTTCCGCTGCTTCCCTGGCCTTGTCCTCCTTAGCCAGTTGGGCCTGGGCATGGGAGTGGTTGGCCAGGATGGAGGAGAGGGAGAGCAGGCCGGAGCTGGAGGACACGGCGGGCATGCTGGGAGGGTTGAAGCCCAGGGGCAACGATGTCATGGGCAGAGCCAGGCCCTGGAGCTGGGACAGCTGGTGCACCTGGAGCTGTTGCTGAAGAGAAGAAAATAAAGACACATGTGAGCACAGGTGTTACACAGTGTTGCTTTTGACAGCACATTTTGATTTAGTTTTAGTCATACTCTTTTGAATAAAATGTAATTACAGTCATATTTTAGTCGCCTGACTACATTTCATAAGATTTTAGTTGGCTTAATCTAGTTTATTTTGTCGACTAAAATGTATGTTGCCTGATTTTACACCTGGTTGTATGCTGAAAATAGCCAATTTACAAGCTCATAGAGCTTGTAGATCTGCCATTTACAATTTCCCAACACCCGAGCACAACCAAAAATAAAATGACTTGTCTTTTAGTTCTACTGGGATCACTTTTCTACTAGTCCCTCCCCTACCATAAAGTCTAATTTGTTGTCATCACAGCTTCGTTTTTGTTACTTTTTTTCCCAGTTTGCCAGTGAAAAAAGGTAGTCGACGAACATTTTTTGTCAGTTTTAGTCGACTAAATCATCACTACTTATCAAACTAGATTTTGTACATAGATATATATCAACATGTCTGCGTGTTATATGAGTTTATGGTGTAATGTAGAATGTAATATTTAATAATATAACAAATGACAACAGACCTTTAAAGGACCACATGGTGGCTGTTTGAATCATTTCATTGCAGGGTCATTACAGAGTCTTGAAACGTGCTTTGGATAGGTAAGCAAACATGCTAAATAATTGTGCTGGGTGTAATTCTTGGTCAAAATTATGTTACAAATTAATTGCATTTTAAAAGATCAGATAGGTTTGGTTATATTTGAAAAACATTGACAAAACTTAAACCACCTTACCCGTATGATGGAATTCATCTCAGGGGGCGTGACTTGTTTGGCTCTCTCTATGGCACCCAAAACCTGCTGCTGATGCTAGAACACAAGAACACAGCATAAAATGAAACACACACACACACACACACACACACACACACACACACACACACACACACACACACACACACACACACACACACACACACACACACACACACACACACACACACACACACACACACACACACACACACAGTTACAAGTAAAGGTCCTGAATTCAACATGTACTTGAGTAAAAGTACAAGTAAAGGTCCTGAATTCAACATGTACTTGAGTAAAAGTACAAAAGTATTGGCATCAAAATGTACTCAAACTTAAGTACCAAAAGTAAAAGCACAGTTGCGGGTGGACGTCTGCCGTAGAGAGATAATGACATGTCAAAGTGTCCTCGAACAACACTAAAACTTCTACCTGCTCACTCACTGTCATTTGCTGTAGATATCAACACCGGCTAAATCACTGTGGCTAAATTACTAAAATGACTAAAAGAAACGTACCTCTTGTGATAGGTAGGGGAGCACCTGGGCACAGATCCCATTCAGTCTCTTCACTATTTCTGCCTGCAAAACAGAGAGAATAACAGGTTAAGAACAGCAGACTACTAAACCAAGACACAGAGCTGGCTGATAACTTGTATTATTCCTAATACAGCCTTTATTTGCCCTATGTGGGAGGTACACTAGACAGACAGAGGGTGAGATACGCTTGCACTAATTGGCCAGGTGAGTTAAAGGGTCATGGCCATCACACACTGAAGCACTACAGTACCTCACTACTGAGGTAATTCACCATGTCAAACATGGACGAACCTTGACTGCCAAACAGGGATGCTGCAAATGTTTTGGTAACATTTACAGTGAGGTGACACTGGAGCACCAAGGAATCAAAACACAATGCAGAAAACAGCAACCTTTTGGGGTTCATAGAATGGCTTCATGGTCCATTGGTCCAACCAAGTGCATCCCCATCCCGTTGGAGCTACCAAAGTGTTCTCCAGGGGCAGTGCCTTGTTGACAGTAATGTTAATCAATTATTTCTACTAAAGGTGTGATCAAATGGTATTTTCCTTATGAATAAGGCAATTATTACTTTAGGCATGGTTGGGAAAAATACGCTGGCCATCTTTTGGCAACAATTGCCCAGATTATTTGGATCTATTTTCTTTTAAACATGACAGAGTTTGGTGCAAGACAATTTAATGTCATGTGGCATAACGTTTTTACTCCCCACCTAAATATACAAATTGTGTTTTTTTTTTGTGACTCTAAAGCTCTACTGCTTTATGAAGTGTCTTATGTGATCACCCAATCCAACTTATACACGGACAGATACATTAGTATACATCTTGAAAGGAACAGAAATGGCAAGAACAAAAAAGACGACATGGCTACATTAGAGAAGAAACAGTGATCATAGTTTACCTGTTTGTGCATTTCAATGTTCAGCCCGTAGGACATCTCATAATACTAGAGTAAGCGCAGGGAGAAAAAGAAGACAATGATTCAGTGTTGATCGGTCCAACAGTTTGCGAGATTAGCTCCAGTCCAGATACACAAACCTCTTCTAGACAGATAGCCTCCTATAGAGCCACACTGTTTTCATCAATATCATACATAGCAACAGATAAAACCAACAAAGTGTAATATCTCTCACCATGATGTAGTGACGTTGCATCTCAGACTTCTCACTGGCCAGTTTATCACACTCCAACTTCAAACTGATTCCAAAGAAGACAAGCAAAACTTTGCCTTTAGGAATATCTTCATCTTGGGTGTAAGATTCATTTACTGATACTTAGCAACTTTGGACATGTTTATAAACTTAAGAGGATCACATATTGCAGGCCCATTAAAAAGGGACAACTGAGATGGGTTTTTGTTGTGCTTAATCTTAGATTAAGGGCATTAAAGGGGGATCTTGAGCTGATGTTGCGCAACCAAGCATAAATCTGGCATTAGGATAACAAAAACACCATTTTAATCTTCTACGAGTTAATTGTATTTATTAGGTTCAAATAAAGATACATTTGTGTGAGCTTGCACGCACGCCCACACAAATCAGTAAATAAATACCTGTGGTACTGTGCTTGGAGAAACTGGAACTCATCCTTGATGCGGTCACAGGAGTCTGAGGTGGTGAACTTGAGAGGCTGACTGGACTGAGAAGATGCCTGGACGACAATAGCAAAACAACATTTTTAATGTCATGTAATCACAGGCACATCATGCTTTGGTCTAATGCTGATACCTGGCTGTAAGTAACCGGGATGAAAATAAGTAGAGCCCGACGATCAATTTTTTTTTAATTATTATTATTATTATTTTTTTTACATCAGTATAAGCAATTATGCAGCCGATGTGTCCAAATTTTAAACCGCTTTCAAAATGCTGTCCCAATTGTAGTCATTCTTACTGAAAATGCCAAAAGTTTTTAAAAGTTGCACTTTTTGACTGAATATTGGTCAAAATGGGTCATTAGAGGTCTAGGACTCCTCAAAATCAGGATTGGACTAACATTTCTGGCATCGGTCGGGCTCTAAAAATAGGTATCATGAGGTTGAGGATATTGGTTCATAAAGCATATCCCTAGCTTTTCCAAGAGAAACCCCCTAGCATATGGTAAGGGAACCATGGTATGTGGATTCTGACTCATGGCTTATGGATCTGGAACATGACTTTCCCATCCAAACCTAACCGATTTTACCCACAAATAAACCAAGACAAACCTAGCATGGCACAGGCCAGGGCTGAATTGATAGGTCTGAGTGTTTTAGGTAATGCTACAAGATGAGGGCATGGGTGTGTATTTTGGTTTGTTTAGTAACAGAGCGCAGACAAACCGTTTGAGAGGATAGCAAAGATGTAGATTACTACATACATAGGGATGTGAGCTTGTCAGGGAGTGAAAGAGACCGGAAACACCGGAAACAGTTAAGAGAGATGTGGCATAGGAGAAAGAGTAGAAACAGAGAGTGGGGAGAGGATACAGTATTGGAGAAAGAGTGAGATCTGCCAAATTTGGGATGGAGGGGATCAAAAGTATCTAGGTATTAATAGGTATTTTCCCGTCAAATTTTGGACTACAAAACTCACGGAAGACAAAATAAGTGGCCGTTTTCACATGGCGTGAATTTCAAAATTGCCGTCATTTTGGAAAAAACTTCCAGAAGTTTGACTCAGTGAAAACGGGGCTTTAATCTGATTCAATACTAACCTAAACAACCAGTGTTCTTTAACGGGCAATCGGGCATTGCTTTTGTCTTGGCCAGTGGGAAACGACTCACTGTCACTGCAAAACCATCCACAGGGCTCTTTCAAGAAATGCAGTGTTTACACAAGGCTAGATTAAAGTGCTGACCATATGCGAGAGGTATTTAGTGGATGGAATCAGTCTGTTTAGGTACAGAGATGGACCGCACTCATAACTGCCAGACCAAAGCAGTAATCCAGGGTTTAATCTGGTCTCCTAAACCTTATTACTCTCTAAACAAGTGGCACAAGGGCAGTGGGATTATGAGACTAGCGAGAAAGAGGTGCCCTGCTTCACACACAGTGGTCAAATCTCTGCTTCCACAGTGTAAGCATAAAATGCAAAACCGCAATGCTGTGATATATACAAATGGCAAGCTCCACAAAGCACAGTGCAAACTCCTGACGCAGAATACCATGAAACTCAGTTAGCACCCTTAACTGTTTTAATACCAGATGTCATTATCTTCATCGGTGGACACACACACTGACACACACACACACACACACACACACACACACACACACACACACACACACACACACACGCACACACACACACACACACACACAGATCTAGATATACAGTATTTTCTCTACCACATTAATATTGTCATTGCCACTTGTATTCTTTCTCAAGTTAGTATTGTGTTACACGCTATACACACAAATGTGTTTCCTTTTTAGGAGGTGTGTAGTGACGTGTGTGTATGTATGCTGATCTTAGTTTATACATAAGTGGGTGGGGGGGGAGGGGGCATGAAACTGGGATGCAATTAAATTGTGTCATGTGTCTGAAACAAAGCAAAACGTGAGTGCATACATTTCATCCAAAAATCGCAAATGTAGTAAGTAACGTAATTTTAGAAGAAAGGATAAGTGTGCCACCTTCCTGGTTTGAGGGGCACGCTTTGCCCTTTGCCCCGATGCATTTTAATGACGCTGACCTAGTCCTAAGCTAACGTATTGTTAGCAAACATGTTACTGCTGTACATCGGATGGGTGGGTTTAACTCGCAATAAACGTTAGCCAGCTGCCGTTACAGATAACATCGTGTATTGCTTATATGAGTGTGCTCCTTGTAAACTACAAAAAGCGAGCTGCCTGATGGCTAGATAGAGAGTAGAGACTACTGAGACGCTAGCCTGTGCTAAGTTCTGGTCCATAGCGTTAGAATGAGTTATCCATAACGCTATGTCACAGATGACTCTGAGCCCTTGCGCTCACAGCCCAGGCTGCTCAGCCTCTCGTCTGAAGTAAAAAATACTCTTTCGCTACTCAACAAAACAAAGGCGGTTCTATTAGAACATGTTGAAAGTCTATTTTCCTTAGTGGGAACACTCGTAGCCTCCCACCTCACGTCTAAAATACACATTTTGGCCTGAAAAGAAAACATTTCATCGGAAGTTTTAGCAACTCCACAGCGCCCTCTACAGATCTCGTAAACAGAAAATTCCATTGACCAGATTTTGCCTTCCGGGGAAATATTTTCTTTTCTGTCTAAAAAAGTCTATTTTAGACGTGAGGCGGGGGGCTCAGAGTATTCCCACTGAGGAAAGCAGGCTTTCAACTCCCTAAAGTCGCCTTTGTTTTGGTGATGAGCGAAGCTTTACTTTGTATTTTTTACTACAGACGAGGGGTTGCGCAGCCTTTCCTGCGGCGCAAGGGATCATCGGTGACATAGCGTTAAAGGAGTTCTCTCCTTAACGCTATGGACCAGAGCTAGCCTGTGCTAAGTTGTGCTAACGTTGCTGTGGGAGAGACAGCTAACTCCGGACTGCTAGAACTCGGCTCTGCTCGTCTACAACACGAACCAAGTCAAAAGTGCTCGACTTACCGAGTGTCTTGATTGTGGAAACATCATGTCAACAATGGCTTTCACCGTGCTGTTTCCTTATTAGACCGCTCCAGACAGACACGGCCACACTTTTAGGCTAAGCTAACAGACTCTCTCAGGCTTTCTTTTAAAATGACTGTAAAGGAGGAGGGGGAGCTGTGTTGTGTTTTCACTCTGTCATAGTTGAAATAGCAGCTAGTAACACCGCAGCGACAACAATGTAGTTTCACAATCTAACAAACAAAACAAAAAAAACGCTGTCCCCCGGAGATAACAAAGATTAAAGCGTCGTCAAAGGGCCATCGGGTTGTTTAGAAAACGCCTCTGGAGCGTTGGATCCTGGATGTTGACATATGAGCCCCTGACATTCCTCTGTCTTCCGAGAAGAGCAGCTCTTCTGCTAAATAAACCCGGCTGTGGAGAAACGGGCGCCCCCGTGCGGTGCAGGACAGAAACGGGCGGTGCAACAAAGACTCAAGGGCAGCCAAGTGCAATGTTTCTCAAACTTTAAAATTTCAAGGTCTTCCCTTAACAACTTTTGGTAATTTTATCGTCTAATCAGGCTTTTATGAACACCCTGAGCAGATTTTAATTAGCTTGATTCAATATTTTTTTGATATTTCATGTAAATGTTACCAGGGCCTCTCCCCACACACACACACACACACACACACACACACACACACACACACACACACACACACACACACACACACACACACACACACACACAGTTACAAGTAAAGGTCAAGTAAAAGCAGAGTTGCGGGTGGAGGTCTGACGTAGAGAGATAATGACATGTCAAAGTGTCCTCGAACAACACTAAAACTTCTACCTTTTTTTCATCTTTTTCATACTTCTCTGTAACTTTGTAAATAACCTTATACTGCTGTGCTGCCTCTCGGCAACACATTTTCCCCCTTGGGATAATAAAGGTATCTATATCTATCTATCATTAAAAACACCCATTATTTTTTCTGGTGACTCATACTACCCTCCTAATATGTGAGCAGGAAATAAATGAAAAAAAAGTTATTGAAAAAACACGGCCTGCTCACGTATTAGGAGGGTAGTGTGTGTGTGTGTGTGTGTGTGTGTGTGTGTGTGTGTGTGTGTGTGTGTGTGTGTGTGTGTGTGTGTGTGTGTGTAGAAAAGCCCATAAGGTGTTTCCCTGTTGAAAGTGGAATATCCTTTTAACTCTGACAGTGTACAAATGGAACCATTTGTACACTGTCAGAGTTACAGACTTGTATGGGTCAATTGAATTTAGACCCCCCTAAAGGAACCCACAGAGTCGCTGGAATCCACTTTGAGAACCACTGGCCTAGTGGACAAAATCAATACATTAATGTGTATTTGGCCGCGGACCCCCATCTGAATAGATTACAAGCCAAGGAACCCAAGCAAGATTTGTGCTCTTAAAAATGACAAAAATATTCAAACATTTACAAAGAATATCAAGATTATAATTTGTTTATAGCTGATGTATATTAGGGGACCACAGACGGGCCACTATTACTCTGAGAGTGTACAAATGGATGTAGAGTCCATTTGGTTCCATTCAGAGTTACAGCCACATATTGGCATAAGTGTCCATTTGGCTCCTAGGGTTAGGGTCGGGTCCCCTTGGAACAACCTTAGGGACCACTGGGGATCCACAGACCCCTTTTGAGAACCATCGCTCAAGAGTTCCTCTCTCTGACTGGAACTCTGACAGTGCACTCATCATTTGTGCACTCTCAGAGTTATATGGGGGTCCTTGGTCATTAAAGATGGGGTGCCATGATCTTTTCCCCTCTAAAACATGATGATCACGTATTATGATTATACTAGGAGGAAGATCTTTTCCAAAAAAGTGTACAGAAAGTGTTAAAATTATGTTTTATGGGACCACACCCACCAGTTCATTAAATGAGTAGTTCACCCCCAAAATGACTTTTTTTCAATTGATTACTCATGCCATGGAGACTTGAGTTCAATTATATTTTTTGGTTTTTGTCCCATTCCTAAGACAAAAATGTGATAACAATGAATTTACCCCCATTGTTTCCGGATGGGGACCCAATTGCGTTCGGGTTCCCATCCAGAATTTTTGTCCTAAGAAAGCAACAAATACAAAAATATATTATTTAACTCAAGTCTCAATGGCATGCGTAATCAATAGAAAAAAATACATTTTGGGAGTGAACTACTCCTTTAAGTATGACTGGTTGTCAGGTGGGTGTTAACCCAGCTGAAGTTAGCCACACCAACAGTGTTAGGTGTATAAGCGGAGGGGATGATTTTATGATGACATTAAATCTGTGTTTTTCGATCGGCTCGACTCTGTGGCTTTCAGGAAGAAACGAAAAATACACACAGAAGGCAAATTTGCACATTATAACCACACCCGGTGGTCTATTAGAGTACTAATGTTAACTCGATAGACACATACAAAACAGAAAAAAGTACAAAACTATGGCACCACCTCTTTAGAGCTTTGGAGAACCACTGGAGTAACTCATTTAGGCTAACCCTCAGACATATTTGACATCTGGCTGCAGGTATGGCTCTGAGTAGAGAACCTCTACTGGACTGTAGAGGTTGTAGGCCCTGCAGAAACAGAGGGGGAGGACACGAGACTGGTGACATTCTATTTAGATGATTTTGGACACAAATGACAAGTCGTTTGGTGGTGTCGATGGGTAGGCGTAAGTAACAGGTACTGTGTACACTACACAGTATGCTATGGTGTGTCCATCAGAATTGGAGGACAAATGCTGATGTTGATCGACCTCTGACACCAACAGAGTAGGAGTGTATCTATGACACACACCTGCATACCTTCCACACCGTCTAAATTGAGTCTCTACCCTGTACTGGTTTCATGTTTCACTCCAAGTCCATTATCCCCCCTGTTCGTGTGTGTCTGTTTGTGCACATCTAATCTCAGACTATGATGTCTGCATGCATATTGGAAGTAAGAGAGAGCCTGATTGGGCTGACATCATATTCTGAGATCCAAGATCAACATGGAAGCTATGCCGTTTTAGATCCGGTCTTGTTTTTACAGCGTGGCTCTGTTGGTTGCAGAGCCATCTAGAAAAGTATCTGTCTGTGACTCTGTGGTGTTACATCATGTCCATATTGATTCAGAGATATTTCGTATTGGTTAGCTGGAAGTGGGATGTGTCCCTGTCACTGCCCTAAACACGCAATGTTGTCTTAAGAATAGGAATAAACACAGAACCCTGCGGGAGGAAGAGGGCTAAGAAAGGGGAGGAGCCAAACAAAAAAGGAGGTGGTACCCCCTAACCTCGCCTACCAGGTACCCCCAGTTATAAAAAAAAACCCTGAATGGGTTCCCAGATTGCAGCACTGGCAACTCTAATTTTTTTGTCCATATTGTAAATATGGTGTAATATTTACACATCTATACTATAATTTTGCGAATGTCTGTCTGAGTGAGTGTCTGTCTGTAACAGCGTTTCTCCTCAGTGGCTGGAGCAATTGATCTGAAATCGCATCACCATTAGCATATGAACACACCTGACATAACTGTGAAGCCCGTTTGTCACTTTCACAAATCGTATGCTGTATATTAGCATTTTTATGGTGTATCTATTATCTATTCTGCATCTAGCTTGAGGCACATCTATTCTGCATCTAGCATGAGGCAACATGTTTAACCAGCTCTCTCTCTGTGTGTGTGTGTGTGTGTGTGTGTGTGTGTGTGTGTGTGTGTGTGTGTGTGTGTGTGTGTGTGTGTGTGTGTGTGTGTGTGTGCGCGCGCAGGCAGGCGGGTATGTGCGCAGGCGGGTGGGCTGGTAGGCTGGGGGGGGGGGGGGTTAGCCATTAAACGAAACGGGTATTTCTTACATTGATGCTCCTACATATTATCATGCAAGCACCAGTTAAAGTTACTTTCCATCCCTCATATACTGTATGCACAGTGCACATCCCATAACCCACACACTGCACATCATTTTGGAGCTCATATCTTTGAACGGGTAAGGGCTAGTGTATATTGATTTTTTCAATGTTTAGATGTTTTGTTCTTGCTATGCAGCACTTTGGGCAATCTCTGTAAAATGTTTGCTTCCGGAAGAAGCAGAGACTAAACACTCAGACCAACAAACAGCTAACTAAATCAAACCATGAATCACACTTAAACACCATCAGCAAGTATAGGAACAAATTTATTTCAATTTAAAACAGATACCTTGTCATTATGTTTCTCTCTTAGAAGGCGGCAATGATCATAAGTCATGTTCATGTTTGAATGAGGATCAGGCAACAGTGGTTGAAACAAATACATGAAAAACATAAAAAAGAAATATGGCAAGAGTAATGTAAATCAATGTTCGATAATAACCAACCGATACAACCCTTTATGCAATTGCATCAATACATCCAAGCCCTCACTTCCAACACAAAATAAACAGCACATGCAATTATAATTACAGTTTCTTAAAAAAAAAAAAAAAAAAAATTAAAAAAAAGAAACAGGAAAAAAAACAGCAGATTATCTTTTAAATCTTTAATCTTAAATACAGAATATTTTTTGTGTGTGTACTTAATCATCTATCTCTTGTTTAGTCTCTGGTGTGTGTGTGGTCTTTATTTTGTATTTATTTATATATATATATATATATTTTAAAAGGAGACCGTCTCAGGCGGCGGTCCTTTCGTAATCACCACCACAACGTTGGCACTTAAAAGAGAGCCTGGCTCTAGAGAGAGAGTGGGGTTGGCACACTCAGTATTATACATCATTTACATTTGGTTTACATACAAAAAAAAAAGAAACAACAGCATTTTATACATCACTACACGTTTGACCATCAGGTTCATTAGAGTAAAAAAAAAAGAAAGAAAGAAAAATCAAGTGGTCCTACAATACAATAGTGTTTCGGTAAAGTATTCTTATAATACAAAGAGGAAGAAGGGAATAAAATTAAAAAGGTGACCCTCCCACCCCAAAAAAGCGTTAAGTTCTGAATATGCACTAATGGGATACCTCAGAGTACCCACCGGAAGTTGTATCATACCCAATCATCCATTGATCAGATGGTATGCTAGGTACTGTACCAATTGATCACATATAATGCTAGGTATTGTATAGGGCTAGCCAGGCCCTGAATCAGCCTTCATCTTTCAGTTTCATTTCCTTCAGGACCACAAAAAAAGGTCAGTTACAGTGAAAGAACAAAACAAAACAAAAAAAAATAGTCCAGTCTTTTCACTGGTCAGTGCTCAAAAGGAAACGGTGACAATGATGCCACTGAAGAATGAAAAGGGGATCAAGTTTGATGATTGCCTACACGGTAACACCCAGTGTTAATTAAACTCAAGAGTGTACAAAGAGAACCAAATGGAACTGTGATGACGTTTGTCCATTTGTACAATCAGTTAAATTAACACTCAGGACTTTACAGTGTAGCCTCTTTATAGCTCATACTTTAGTGTGAGAGAAAGAAAAAGTGAACACATTGTGCAACAGGGCTGTACCAAACCAATGAAACCAAATAATCAGCCAGTCAGCCCTTAACTATGTACCTTGGAATTGTAGTGCTGTGTGATCGATGGTGACTGGGAAACGTGGTCCGTTTCTCAGTGTGTGTGCATCACCATTAAAAGTGAGTCGCAGTCCACACAAGGTACATTTTCACACTACAGTAAAAACAGTAAAACACTTGTGTATTTATGCTGGCACATCATCCATTCCAATGTAATACTGACACACTGTAGAATCTCAGGCATCTCCTCCTAGCTGACTGCTTGTTCAGCATCAGACTGGTGTACATTTTTAGCAGGACAACTGGCAGTCAAGTTCTGTTGGCCAACATCTATGACTCAAACACTGAGGTGAGGGTGGGTGTGGGTGTGGGGAGCAATACTTTGTGGTGTAATGGTAGTCTCTCCTAAGTGAAGTTAGCGTTTACATACTCCATGAGGTCAAGTCTATGCAACAACGTGAAATCAATGCAATGAGGGCATTAAGGAACACTGGGGGCTAGGGTGCATTAACGCTGACTAGGTTGAGCTAGGTGAAAAGAGGAAAAAATAAGAAAAGGTTTGCGTGTAATCTCTGTACACAACCTAACGGTTTTGAAATAACATCCTGCCTAAAATTCTTAGAGCACTTAAGTAGAGTCCATCTATAAAAAAAAGCAGCAGTGGATGACTTGGGGTCTCCGTGTGATCCTGCCCTCCACTCCCACTGACTGCCTGATGCCACTGTGATAGCCCTTAATGACAAAGGATACATCGCCTGTAGAAAAGGTCAAAGACCTAAAAGGGTATCTGCACGTCACTGGCACTATGAAAGCAAGCTTGGAAACCAAAAACTGCAAATTAACGATGAAGAAAAAAAAAAAGACAGAAGACACGCGACAAGCAAGAATCATGTAGCCTTCAATTACCGATAAAAAGTCCACTTAATTTTTGTATGATGCATTTTCTATGTATGCATTACAGCGCTGCGTCTATAAACCAAGAGTAAAGACAAGCCTTTTTTTCTTCTTTTTTAAACATCCAACAAAACCAATGTGAGGGCCGCTAAAGAAACCATGTGGCATTATCATAGACGGAGGTGTAATGGCAAGTACAACTGGAAATGTCTTAAGAGAAATATAGAAAGTAGAGATAAAAGTCCATACTATACCAGACGTCTTTTTTTTGTTTCTTTTGTCTTTTACAGCAGTTTAGACTCAAGTAGGCTCCCCCATGAGATAAGGAGCACTTTAACATGAGAGAGTCAAAGCAGTGAAATTATCAACACCTTCAAACCTGGTCCATAAATTACATAAATAAAAAAAAAAAACATACTTATCAATCTTTTTTTAAATCATCTCGTCACCATATTGTGAAAGAAAAAAAAATCTTACCAGCCCTAGTTAGTGTTACCGTGGAGCTGTTGCAGTTGTTAAGGGTCTTAAAAAAAAGAAAGGTTCTTGTGGGGTGGAACCTTTTTTCTCAGACTATTGCTCCAGATCTATAGCCCCCCCCTACTCAGCACAGCTCTGTGTGTAGTACTCTATCAATCAAGTGAACAAAATCCATTATCACAGTATCAATACTACCGTAAATTCATAAGGAAACAAACAAAAAGAAAACCAAACAGTACACTACTGAAAGAAGTTGATTTTTTGTTTGCCAAAGATGGTGTACCACAGAGCCTTTTTGTACAGGAGCGTTTCTGTGTATATGTATTTACAAACATAAATATACACAAATAATGTTTGCAGACTATAAGAGTGACTGAAAGAAAGGTCATAGTTCACCTCCTCTCATCACTCAACAGCAAGCAAAATCTTTATAAACAAACAAAGTGACTATACAGTAAAAAAAAAAAAAAAAGTAAACAGAAGCACGTCCCATGTTGATATAATGGATCATAAATGTCACTGTCAGGGAGTGCGTCTGATTGGACGGCAGAGTGAATGAGGCATGACATCATCAGTGTTGTGCTGCCTGTATCGTCTTGATGTTCTCAGAATGAGGTTTAACTTAAAACTGACAGTTCTGATTGGTCAGTCGAGCTTTTTTGCATCCTGTTTTGCCCAGGCTATGAATGGGCCCGTATTCATACTTAGTGGGCTGCCACACACACTGATGATATCAGGTCCTGTGCTACCCTCCGCACCCACCTATGGTAATCAGAGCAGAACATTTGTCAAATGGCAAGTGTCATCCGCTCCTAGTGTAGTGTACTGTGTGTGTGAGTGCACATGTATCGGCGGAACCAGGTGGTGTTGCGTGTCATACGGAAGGTTACAGATCGTCTCTGTGATTTCATAGAGAGGAGGAGGAGGGAAGCAATGTGATTAAGTGTAAAAAGGAAAACAAAATCCACAGAATTCTGTAAAGGATACTTAAGTCAAGTAAATTTATGGTTACTTGTTTTTAGACATTTTTCTGTAGTTTTATTTTTGCACATTTTTAAAGATTTTGTATTTTTCTTACCCTTTATTAACTTTCAAATTTGCCATTATTCGTTAAATAGAAGTAGACATAGCAACAAGTTACCATCATTAAAAATGTTTAAAAAATCTCAGCAATGAACAGAGATTTCAATTATGTTTTCCTCTCCCTCTCGTGCTTTTTGTCTTCGAGTGTATTACATATGCATTTACTTTACAATATATCTCATTTTTTTCTTCTTTTTTTTTTGCGATTGCAACGCTCACGTTGGAGGGTACATTCATAGATGCAATATGGAGACAGAATCCTTTGCCCCGCCGCCTAACTTCCTGAGTGCAACATCACATCCTGTCTGTGTCACGCTGCCCCCACCCCTCAACTTCAAGCCCAATGTTGCATTATTAATTCCATTATGTACTGCATCTCAGGTCCATGGGTTTTTTTTTCTTAAAGGAGATACAGCGCTGACTTCCTTAAACACCGTCATGAGGTCAAGAAAAGGAGACGAATCTCAAGATCCCGTCTCACACTACCATGGTTCAACTCCAGAGGGTCAGGGGCTTAAATCCACAATTAACCAATAGATAGCTCCTTACTAGTCCTTGTTGCCCCAGACACATGCACATACACACACACACACACACACACACACACACACACACACACACATACATACACACATACACACACCAAAATCCCCTCCAAAGTCACTATATAGCCTGTGGGGGACAGCCCGTGTGCCAGGTCAGTGTGCCAGAGCCAGCTGCTGGCCAAATGTGACACAAGGAGCAGCTTTGGGTGGAACCAGGACTCTGACACAATAAGCTGCTGAGAGTAGGAGGAAGAGCTTTGGTGACAGACAGGAGGATGTATGCAGGTGGGAGAAGAGAGGGGGTGGGTGGGGGTATCTGTGAATCCACTGTACTAGATGAAAAAGGAAGGGTTCTTTTGGTGTGTATGTATGCGGGCGTCATATGCCATGTGATGCGTGTGTTACCGAGCGCACCCTCTGTAAAAGAGGTGTGTTGTTTGTGCAATGAAGGGGCAGAGGTGTGCGTCGTTGCGTGATCCCTCAGACCAGGTTGTATTCTTTGAGGTTGAGCTGTAGGATGGTGTCTTTGACAGCTGCAAACACAAAACGGATGTTCTCAGTGTCCGTGGCACACGTAAAGTGGGAGTAGATGATCTTGTCGCTGTCTGGGTTTAAGTCCACAAACATCTTCAGGATGAACTCCCGTGCCGCCTGGGCATCTCGCTGCGGACCTAAGATATGGAGAGAATGAAACAGAGCTGCAATCAGTGGTGTCTTGCCTGTCGGTTTTTGCCCTGGGCTGCACTGTAGTAGAACTGATAGACAAAATGTGATAAATACACGACACGTTTACTCCACACCAAAGGAAGTGACCCACAGTGGTGCTTGGGTGGCGCAGTGGTAAAGTCCACCACGATGCATTTGGCTTAATTGCGAGTCTATATGAACACAACTGGTCTGTGTCATTCAGTCAATGCACTCTCATACAGGCCAGCAACGAGTGCTGAGCGGGAGGAGCAGGACGTGGCAGTGGCAGGTGAGCCAGTAGGGTACAGTATGTGGGGAGGATTTAATTGGCAAAAAAAGGGGTAAAAACATTGTCTACTCAAAAAGACAACAAAGTGCCTAACAAAGATCTTAGATGGCCTTTGAATAACAGACATGCACTGATCATGACAAACACTCTCCATGTGTTTGCAGTGAGAATGAGTGAGTGCAAGCAAACGTTTAGGGAAAATGAGGCAAATTGCGCTGGATGGAGTACTAGGCAATAAATTCACTAGGTAGAGCTAAAGCAACACATCTAGACCATATAGTACTGTATCTGTGGTGCTTTTGAAAGATAATTATAGGCAAATTACTTGAAATGGGAAGTTTGCAATTAACCACCAATTAACACCAGCGTTCTGATCCATTGCACTCTTTGACCAAAAAAAACCCAAACAAAAACAAAACAGCAATTTATAAATTATGTAACAGAACACCAAGTCATTGTGTGTATACATCAGTGAAGAGACAACGGAGGTGAAAGATGATTTTCAACATAACTGTCAAGTGTGGCTGCCCCTTCCCCCTTTTTTTTGGTGACAATATTGCAGGTTGTCATAGCCTGCACCATACATTAGGCTACATACTAATTTGTAAATTTAAGGTTGGTAAATTGCAAATGTGTGATCACGCCTGCTGTGAGCAACAGCTGTGTGTGGCATAGTGGATTCAGTAGGATGTAGGGTTGTATATCATTGCAGATACATGCCATGTAGAGAGCATAGTGTCATCATCTTGGCCACCATGGTAAGGCTCATGGTTTAAACTAGGTCTCTACACTGTGTGAATGTATATGACAGTGCACACATGAGGTCAAAACCTCCACCGGCTGTCTGTCTGTCAGTCTGTTCGTCACACGTCACGTCACACTTTTGCCCTACTCATATCTCCGCCACCATTGCCCCTATCCATGCCAAACTTTGCACACACACACTCCTTGTCTGCCAAACCAAAACCTCCACCCCTCATTTCTCACACAGCCCTCTATTAGCACCACCATGAGGCCGATTCTTGCAAAACACATTTTTGGACACTGCTCCTACAGATTTTGCCCTAAAATCACGCAAAGCGGTACACAGTATCTCTAAAGTCATGTCATCAACATGGATCTGTCCCACCTGATTGGCTACCATTGGCTTCTAAAGTTTGTGTATGCGACGTGACGGTCACTTATCTCCCGAATAGGGAGTCTTACTGGTGATATGTACATTCTCTGTGAATGAAACAAGTGTTGTGATTGGTCAAAAACAAAACTAGTTTCCGGGGAAATACGTATAACGGAGTCCCGCCCCTATAGACACTCTCTAGATTAGTTGCTGACCACCAAACTTTTCTCTTCACAGATGAGTAAGGGCTGGGAACAAGGCTAAGGGAGTCCTATGTGCAAAGACTAATACTACACAATGGCATAGTGCAGGGGTCTTCAACAGGGGGTCCTCAGAGTTACTACAGGGGGGCCGCCAAATCTTTGTGTGATAGGTTCAAACTTTTAAATGAACGACTTGACACTCGCATCCCTATTCTGAGAACTTTGGCCGAAAATAGCAGCGTTGAGAGCTTGTAGATCGGCTATTTTTGGCAAATATGTACCGAGTGATATAAGGTATTGACGATTTAAGTGGTTAAATGTCTGAAAAAAGAAAAAAAAAAACAACAACAACAACATATTAACATGAATCCAACATATACTGATGACAGTGCTGTCATACAAGTCTACGAATCTATCTATGAAATCGATGAAAATCTGCAACACAATTTTATACAACATGTAGAGGGGGTCCCCTGCTTCATCTCTCTCTCACCGTAGCAGCATGGCTTCAGATTTTGTAGGGTTAATTTTGTACCCAGAGAAGGCTCTACATTTTGGTGTCATCTAAAAAAAGAATAGGGATGGAGATTTTGGGACTGGGAGAGGAATATCAATATGTCATATGCATATATATCCCAGCAAGCACGGTCAGGACCCGGACCAATCAGTGACAACTCGATTGGGGCCAGATCAAGTCAAACCATGGCTAGTCAGATCTGGCCTAGAATATCACCTGATTTCAACAAACATAAATCCTGCCCACGATGATGACAGATAAATATCATAACCGTTCAGATATGTCCCAGAATATAACCTTATATGCTCATATTTCAACTAACATATCCTGTCAAACTAAAAAGTCCATATGACGTCCTGGTAATGACGTCAAGATCATCCCCATATGGGCTGTGATCAGGCCTAGTTCTGAACGTCACCGGAGGATGTTATCATAACGTCATCATGACGTCATTTGGCTTGCAGGGAAACGTACATACGTGGCGTTCAGGTCAATGAAATTACTTTATGACGCCTTATGACTAGGACCGGGGCTCCAGAGTGTTAAATTCTACGTTTATATACAGTAGGAGTGAATTCTAAGTCCATATACAGTACACATATTCTAACACACACACACATACATACCATCAAACTCAGGGAAGTAGTCAACCAAGTGTGAGTATGAATCTTCTCCTCCAGCAGGTCTTTCTTGTTGAGGAAGAGGATGACAGAAGAGTTCTGGAACCATGGGTAGGTGATGATGGTCCTGAACAAGGCCTTACTCTCCTCCATACGATTCTGGAGTGAAGGGGGAGAGAGGAAAGAACAATAAGCCAATGAGCTTGTTTTACGGTATAAATCATGGATACAATGTCTGCATGTGTGTTTAATTGTCTCTACTCTCTCTACTTTAATTGTATTTTCAAATGCTCACAAAGTTGGGGTGAAAGCTGCATCTATGAATCACATATCATATGGCAACGGAAATTGTTGTATGCAACACTGGTCTCACGTAGCCAGACAATGGGAGACCTCTGACAATCAATACATCTGTGGTGACATCTAAAAATCAATGCAGAGACTACAACTGTGTGGAAAATAATCAGATCTAAACGGGGGGGAAAAAAAGGAAATAAAAAGAGAAAAGCACTGAAGAAACACTTTAAGGACTTTAGAGTGTCCCCGTCATATCAGGGTGGTGATATTTCTGGCTTTCAAAGCAGTGGACATAAGTTTGTCCACGGTTCTAGCCCCCACTTTGGACGATGTATTGGTAGGCGTAGATCTCAGATTGTCTGGCTAAATGCAAGACTAATGTGACCCTAGAATATGTAGTGTGTTTACGAACCTCGTTGTCCGACTCCACCAGTACTTGGTCGTACTCACTGAGCGCCACCAGGAACATGATGGAGGTGACGTTCTCGAAGCAATGGATCCACTTCCTCCTCTCTGACCTCTGGACCCCCCCACATCCACCATCCTGAAGAGAGGGAGGAGGACAGAGGAGAGAACAAGTGGAACATCCCAGGAAGACAAACAATGTAATTAACATGTTATTTAAATAGAAGGTTATGTTACATAACACATTCAAAATCGGAAAGAATGCGGTACAGTCCTGGACTCCGGTTAAATAAGGTTGTCTTTCCGACTACGGTTTTGAATCCATCGGTGCAGAATTTGTTTAAATGTAGCTTCAGTTCAAATCCAGCAATCTCGACTCCTGCACTTGATATGATGGTAATGTAGCAATGCTTATACGGTATATTATCAGAAGCAGAACAAGGCCAAAATGACTCAATTTGGGACAGACTCGCTAGCATATATTTTACCCATCACATGGGGACAAAAGTAGGCTTGAAGTCCATAGCTTAAGAGAGCATACTCAATTGTTGCCATTTAAGTGGACAATGAAGACCTGATGGATTCAACACCTAAAGTACAGTTAGAGCAGTGACAAAACAAATTCATTCTCCAAACATGGTCATACCACAAATGTGAAAAGTGATAGACTGGAACAGTTTGTTGAACTCTTGCCTTTTCAGTGGCAAAGGGTAAGTCCAAAGACAGGCAAGAGACACAAACTGGTTGCATGTAAACGGTGCAAGTGAAGAAGTAAGTTGTGCCCGTCACCATCCACAAAGATACTGTAAGTTTCCACAGTAGGTTCAATTGAAAGGGTGATAAGTGCCAGTTTAAGAATTCATATAAAGCCCAGGAGAATCCAATCATTATTTACATAAACAACAATACCACAGCTCCCAACAAAATATATGAATGTATTGGTGCTAATCTGCTGACAGTAATGTTTCTAAGAGCCATTTGAAATGGAAGTACCATATTCTCAACATTTTACAGCAGTGTTTCCCAAACAGTGGGTCCTGGATACATTTTTATGGAGTAAATTGTTTTTTTCATTCGCTTCCTCAAATATATCAAACAAATCAAATCTGTTTTTTTCTTCTTTGAGTAGTAGTGAAAATAGCAGATCTACAAGTGCACAATGCATCACGATGCAAGGCGTTACGAGCTTGCAGATCTGCTATTCTCAATTGTTTGGGTCCCAGGGAGAGAAATCTCTCGTCAAGGTCTAGAGCTAAAACATTTGGGAAACCACTTCTCTACAGAACATTTACCCATATCCCAACAAAATAACCTGGTAGCCTTTCTTCCCTACTGTTCATATAGGGAGTAGCCTAAGATTTCACACCTGATGTCAGCACAAAATTGTTCCTGGTTTGTGAGAGGCTATGGATAGTTATAAATATATCACAGCCCTAGACTACAGGGAACGTATAGGAATTCTTAAACTGAGTGGTGCTATTTTTTAACCTCCCAATATGACATTAGGGGGTTCACATTTTCCATTGGATGCTACAGATCAGGCAGGCAGTAACTTCTACTTGATTCATACCACACGATAGGGCAAGAGAGGGGGATCATAAAGCATCAGTTTCTCTACCAGCCATTTCCTGGTGCAAGTGTATGATAAAGCACTGAACTAGAGCAGTCGTGAAGCCGTTAAAACCCGTGTGGAGGAGACAAATAGTCAGAGAGAGAAGGAGGAGGGGCTAAGATGAAGGACGAAAGGATAAACAGAATAGATGGAGAGGAGGACAAGAAAAGAAGAGGGGGGAAAAAGAACAGCAGAAAGTACAGGAGAGGAAAAATCTGTGACAAGTAGGAGAAAAGGAAGACACAGGAAAGAAGACGTGGAAACGATTAGGATTACAGAGGGCACCTCCTCTAGTAAATTGATCCCTCCGACGGTAGAATGATGCAGTCCTAAGTCATCTGGCCACTACGAGCTGAGAAGTATTAATCTCACAGATAAACAGGGCTTCAAAAGAAGACGCACTTGCACGTGATGTGAAGAAAACATTTGGCGCGCAACCTTTCACTTGGGTAAAACATATTCCAGCAACAGCCTTTCAGCCTGTTCATTCACGGCAATGAGAGCAAGGTCATCTTTTGCTTATATGGGAATTTAGGTCCCAGTTTCATTAAGTGTTAATCTGCGACAACCGATTCAGTCAAATCCTTCAAAACCATTTACTTTTCTATTCAGGCGCGTGTGCGTTGCATGTCCTCACATGGCCTCTAACCCCATAAACCTTGCGTACAGTATTTTGCCCATTACAAGATGTGCACGTGAAAGCCTCTGGTGGGGGTGCAAGATGTGCCTCTGATCTAGCAGCACAGATCTGATCCACTAATTTTGCTT
This sequence comes from Nannobrachium achirus, assembly GCF_963921795.1. Taxonomy (NCBI): domain Eukaryota; kingdom Metazoa; phylum Chordata; class Actinopteri; order Myctophiformes; family Myctophidae; genus Nannobrachium; species Nannobrachium achirus. The sequence continues at coordinate 31,840,152 of NC_137827.1, read as the reverse complement.
TGCAAGAGCGCCCCCTGGCAATGGCCCAGTCCACTGCAGTCCACAGAGACCCAGGGCCAATCAGGGCCCTGCAGGACCTGCTGCCCAAAATAACACTCCACCACGGAGAGGACGACCTCGTTTCCTCTGCCAGCCAGAGAGGAAAGGAGGAGAGGAGGAAAGGAGGAGGCAGTAGAGAGGAGAGGAGCGAGGTGACCCATTTACAAAGACTGGGCTCCAAAATGTAGGACTTTGGGCTCACAAGTGTGGGGAGTGTGTGTGTGTGTGTGTGTGTGTGTGTGTGTGTGTGTGTGTGTGTGTGTGTGTGTCATAGTCGTGGTTGTAGGCTATAAAACTGTGATAGCCAAAGTGAGCATGTTTTTCTGTGAATGTCTGGTGTGGTGAGGAGGGTGCGGAGAGGAAGATGAGTGGGCTCTGGGTACAGACAGTTCATGGCTAACTAAATTTATGAGGAGACACAATGTTCATAAAGTAAGCATATCTTTTGGGGCGAAGACAGACACACATTCAATGAGTTATGGGTTAAAGACTTCAATGGGAAACCTAGGGGTGACTTAGTAACAGAGAGGAACTGAAATGTCTCAGTCCGATAGAGGCGTCTTTTCTACCTGAAAATGATGCTCTGCAAGTCGAAGGGGTACTCTATGATTCCAGTGGTTGGGATGCGCACCCTGAGCACATCCTGTTGGGTGGGAAGATAGTTGGAATCTGAGATACGATCCAGATCGGTAAGATAACTACAGGCAGACCAGTTGAGAAGGAGGAAAGAGAGACAGATAGGAAGAGAAAAAAAGACAGAAACAACAGTTATATAAAGCGTGACAGGCAGTTACCACAACCCCCATGCCATTCCAGAAGCGTGGATCAGTCCTGTGGAAGAAGCTTCGGTGAGAACACCGTATATCAGAAAACACAAGGCTGTTATTGTCACTGGTCCACCACCTCATCACACCCCTGAATCCCTCACATCCGACTCTCCAAGATTTGTGTTTAACCTGTAGCTACAGCTACGTGTACATCTAAAGATCAGACATCAAATCAGCAATGGTAGATATTCAAGTTTCAACATGACTTGAAGTCACAAAATCATTCTAGGCGGTTGGTAATGAGAATCTTTCAATTTGCAAAACTATTTAGGACTTGGCCGTGAGAGTGCACGTCCCAGAGAGGGTGCTTGATGAGGTCTTGTGTGTGTCTGAAGCAGACAGAGAAGGTGAGATGGGGCATCAGTGACAGTAGTTGAGGTGGCCAATGCAGCAGAAACAGAAACCACCTGGGATGAGATAAAGAGGATTTATACACAGATTATGTCAAAAGATTCCAGGAAGCTTATCATTACATATTTACAGGAGGAGACCTCATTTTCCTAATTCCAAACTGTTATAACTCCTCAACATTTCAGTGGATTTCTGTATATGGCACTCCGATTACTTCCTGGAGAATCTTTGACATATCTGTCCAATGCATCTCCATCTGGTGCTTGGCGGCGGCTCACGTCACACTCCAGCTTCGGTCTCTATCTTGCCACCCAGAAATTCGGCTCAAGTCTGGCCGCAAACCACCGAACTGCAGTCAGGTTACCCTAAAGGTTCAACTGATTTGAACATAGCAAAACTATCATGTCCTTCTGTCAGTGGGACACCTGGCTATAGCAAATTAACTTGAAATCTGAGTCTAGGGTTTGGTTACACTTTTTCAGCCAGCACTTCTTTTGAGGCAACTGATGCCACCAACACGGCAATACTTCAATTCAACCGAAATACCCCCTGTTAATAGCTCTGGGTGAGAGGGTCCTCTACCAACTACTAGTAAGCCTGTTATATAACTCCTGAGAGCCATCAGTGGTTTGGGCCAGTCTCTAGCTGCTGTGGGGCTGTGGTCCTGGTACCATGGGAAGGTACCTGAAGATGACGTTCTCCAAGTCAAAGGGGTACTCTATGATGCCCGTGGTGGGAACACGGACCCTCAGCACGTCCTGCTGGGTGGGAACGTACCCCTCCGCAGTCACGCGGTCAATATCGCTAAGGTAACTGGAGAACACATGCACAATGCAGGGTAACGTTGAGATTGATGAAATGTAGGCTTTACATTTACTCACGCTCTGGAGACTCGCATGCAAACACAAACATATATACTGTAGTCAATCTTAGACATATAACAATAACATGAAGACACACAAACATGCGGCCTACACATCACACATTAACATGCATGAGTGCATGCTGCACAGTGCACACACAGCAATTAGAAAAACATTACACTGTAATACATCAAAACAACAACCAGGGGCAGCGTGTTGGAGTGGAGCACTTCAAATGACCCTGGGCATTTAGCCTGGACCAGCACCTTGGATCTACTAGGAAGCAACAGACCTGGGGTTAAAGATATTTTTATGATTAATTCTTCGTATTTGTTTTAACTTGCCTATACCAACAGGTGAGTGTGTTTTTTTTTTTTTTTTGTATTCAGAGACTGTAAATTTCCCAATCACAAAAGGGTAGAATATTTGATTTCTGGTGCTTGTAATTATTACTGTTGCAAACCCCACCAATAAAAAGACAAAATAAACAGTATTTGCAAATGCTACAGGACAGAGGTCTGTCCAGTATGGCTGCGCACATTTCGATCCTTGAGAGAGATCAGAATCATATTTAGGAGCTGCTGGTACCTGTCAAAAACACACTCTGGCTTTGATATCCATGAGCCAAATTGCCACACTTTCCCTGCTGCCTGAGATTGAACAAAGGAACATCACAACTTCTTAACCATTTGCATGTTTATAATATATAAAACGTTTATGATTATCCTAGTGACTTAATGATTTACTCTCTGCTAAATTAGTCTCTGGCATGATTTTGTGCATCATGTCCAGGCTATTAATGTGCCACACTTAAGATACGGTCACTTCCAACAAAGTGGTACATTAGCTAAATCTGATTGCCATGTACATGTGGACACTACATTGGAGAAGTCCTAATGGCACGTTTATGATAAAAGTATGCCGCAGCTAAGTCAGAGGCAAGACAGTGGCCTGTGAGTCACTGTTCTGCTTTCAATTAGCTACGAGTGTTAAATGGGTGAGAGAGCATGCACTCTGCATGCACTCTCAGGCTCCACCTCTCCCCATTTATTCTCCCATCAGCTCAGCTCTCAGGGGCCCCGGCGTCACATTGCACTGATAATTCCAATGAATATTTGACTTGTCAGTACAACGGTCATCAGTGCAATTCAAATAAGAAGCACTGATGGTATAAATTATCACTGTACACATTTTTGTTAGGCGATTAACAGCAGTCACAACTTTCATGCATTTAGTGGATGCTCTTATCAGAGTAGATTTAGAAGGCCTTCACTACTTGGGGGATCAAACCTGCAACCTTTAGGTTACAGGAGAACCCATCTAAGCCACTATACTACGTTTTGAGTACTCTATCAGACAATCACTTAGGTAGGTAACAAGAAGAAAATCCCCTGTCACAGCAAGGGAATTCACGGCATTGTTGTCACTCCTGAAACCGAACATATGACACTGTTCACAACCCCCATACATATAGATGCAGCATCACCAAGCCAGCCAAGCAGACCCCAACTATTTCACTATGAAATCTGGTTCTCCTTGAGAACACTTCGGTCTCCTTGACATATATTACATTACATCCGCATGCACACCCAATTTCACTGAGACGATTTATATGCACATAGACACTCATGCACCCCAACTGCTGTCCCACACATACAAAAACTGTGCATCAGTCCTGTAGACAAAAGACATCTACCCACACTCAAGACTGCATTTATCAGATGTTGAAACACTCACATACATACAGCATGCATCAGTCTCCCCGCACACACACAGACATACTATTTGGTGGAGTCGGAGAGCTGGTACTCCCTACGGCGGTCGTAGGCCTCCTGTATACCCGGGTCAGCCCACAGCGTCTTGATGGCTGTGATGTAGGGCTGGTCGAAGCCATTGATCTTCTCAATGTCCACCTCTTTCACCAGCATGGCATTAGACTGAGGACAATAGGGATGGAAAGAGGGAGCAAGTGAGGTAGAGAGGGAGGGACAGAAGAGGAAAGCATGGACAGGGGAGAGGAATGAGGGAGATAGGGGAGAGAAATGGAGAAAGAGTTTAAAGGGGGGGTTCATCCACTGTGTGTCTATTTTCAGTTATTTTTCAATGATGTGCATCCGTTTAATCAGATGGGGCTGATAAAGTGTTTCCCTCTGCCAGATTCGTATCTGTTTTGATAGACAGAAAGCGAAACAGATGGATACATCACATCTTTATCAACCGATTCAGGCAATAAAACAGAATGTGGTTCTCAAGCATTCCTCATTCAGAAAAGCAGTGAGAGCCCGGAGGAGGCTGTAGAGCCCAACCGATGCCAGATTTTTGTTTCAGTGCCGATACCAATTTTGGACCACCACCACTACCAACATTTTTCTTAAATAATATATTGTGTTTTAAAAGAACAGTTTTCAGGGTTCCCACACATTTTTACCAATGCATTGCCAAAACTTTATTTATATATTTAACCCAATTTCCAGGACTATATAACAATAATTTAGCACAATAACGAGTCGCTTACTCCTATGTGCAATGCAAAAATAAAGCGTGCGCGCAGCGAACTGACCGTGGCGTGCATACGGATCGCGCACGATGGCCCATGTCAAAAGGTATGAAAAGTAAAGAGTTAACAAAATCAATAACCAAAAACAATGCATAGCTATTTTTCCAGGACCTTCTAGGACCCTTGTTCAATTCCAAAACGTTTCTAGTACTGGAAAAATATTTTTCTAATTTCAAAATATTTCCAGGGATTTCATGACCATGGGAACCCTGAGTTTTGGACACACAACAGCAATGATATATAGCCTATATGGTTCTGTATCCGTATATCAGTCAGTATGAGCAGATTCCAATTGGCTACTATGAGCTATGACTGCCTAAAAGTCGGCTGAACTGGAGCTAGGGAGCGCTCCTTTTGCACCGCACAGAGGTGCCGGGTGGTCGAACCACCTAACCTCAGTAAAACTATGCCTAAACTTAAACCTAACCTCAGTAAAACTATGCCTAAACCTAACCTCAGTAAAACTATGCCTCAACCTAACCTCTGTAAAACTATGCCTCAACCTAACCCTAACCTCAGTAAAACTATGCCTAAACCTAACCCTAACCTCAGTAAAACTATGCCTAAACCTAACCTCAGTAAAACTAGGCCTAAACCTTACCCTACCTGCCGACGCTGGTGAAACAAGCGGCTCTGCCTGGAGCTGTGGTGTGATTCCAAATTGCGCGTCCAGGCACATACCACATATACAGTAGGCTAATGCAGCCTGACGACGTGTTGCTGGTTCGAGTCCTGATCCCGACGACCTTTGCTGCGTGTTACTCCCCATCTCTCTCTCCCCGTTTCCTATCTTCACTGACATACTATCAATAAAAAGGCAGAAAAGCCACACAAAATAATCCATCCTTTTAGAATTTCACAGGCCTGGGTAAGAAACCTGGCCTGGCAGGGATCTGTGCCTTTTGCCCACGGTGGCCAATTTGCCCTTATATCATACTTAAAGAGTGGGCATCACCACCCCAGACAGGTATGCTACTGGAGTCTGACGTTAACATTCAACATTCCGTTTTCATTTTCAGTGTGTCAAGCCAGGCTCTCACCCGGTTCTGTTCGTATTTATAGGGGATCTTGAGGGTCTCTGTGGCGCGGATCATGGACTGCATGGAGGTGAAAATGTTCTGGTAGACGAGCCGGATAAAGCCTCTCTTGTCCTCGTCTGTGTAGCCCGTTCCATGGATGATCCTCATCTGCTTGATGAACGTGCTCTTCCCGCTCTCTCCCGTACCTGAGGACACACATTAAGAACATACAGTTAAGACAGGGAGTGTCAGAATTTCAGAAATACATATCTTTTGCCACAAAACAGAGCTGGGGACATGATTGGAAGATATACCCGAGCCAAGGGAGAACTGATGGGTTTCCACACAGAGAATCTAGACGGCTGAGAAGTCAGACAAAGAAACCATGTAGCGAGTTGGACAGATAAGATAGCTGTACAAAAGGAGAACACAGGACAGCAGGAACATAACTGAAAGAATGCAAAAAAAAAAAAAAAACAAAAAAAACAGTAGTTTTATTTTTACTGTGGGAGAACAGTACATAATGTGTCCATCAAGGACATTCAGGCCTAAGGAGGAGATGAAGGGGGGAGAGAAAGCAGGGGAGAGGGGGAGTGTTTGTCTGGCTGACAGAATGATGTGGAATTTGGGGAGGACATCTCGATTTGAGGAAGATTGACGTTCATAAAAACTCCTATTTTGAGCACAATTGCCTCTCTGGAAAGTGAGTATGTTCACGCACTGCAATGGACGGAGGTACAGTGTGACTAACTGCACTGAAAGTATTGGGATACTTGTCAACACCAGCATGATGTATTGATGTAGCCTGGAAACCAGACAAAATATGTCAGTGCAAAAAAGATTTGGTCTGGCCCGCTCGGTCGGGATTGGATTTCGCTGCCCTCTCTTGTAAATGCAGGTTCCACACAGAGATTCCAGACCAACATCCAAGTAGTGATATTAGTCTGGCCATGCTAGGCTCAGCATGATAACAAGCTCTTATCAAGCTCTTATCTGGTTGGGATTCTACGTGATAGGAAAGGCAATGTCCAAGCTCCTTGATGATTAACATGAGTAATAATTAATGCTGACACATTGAGGTAGGAAGGCCTAGAATTATTGAATGCTTTAACTATTGAAAAATAGCAGATATACAAGCTCACAGCGCGGCACCGAGTGCCGCGAGCTTGTAGATCTGCTATTTTTTTTAAATCGTGAAAATTTTTATTTTGACCCGATTCTATAAGTGTCTTTTGAATCCTTCTAAGGTTTTTTTTAAAAAACCTATGTTTCTATGTCAGCAATCTGACCCCCCATCTAAAAATATTGTATCAGGGACCCCCCAGAACAAAATATTTTAGTTACAAATGTTCACGTTAAAAATGAGATATTCAAATATTTGCAAACATTTTCATGATTTTTCAAAAATAGCAGATCTACAAGCTTGTATATCTGCTATTTTTCAATAGTTAAAGCAGTCAATCATTCTAGGCCTAAATGGGTTAAGAGTGTAATGGGACAATCTGCAGCATCCAAGTATGACTACCAGTATGTTTGTAGGTTGGTCAGTCAATCCAACTTTACTTGCTAACCAGATAGCTTGCAACTACTGGCTGAATTACCATTAACTTTGCACCTAAGATAAAGATATCTTGTAAATTAAATAGATAACAGAATGAATCCTACTGATATTTAGAGCTGGGCAATTAACCAAAAATATAGCTACATAGTTAATTATTATATTGAATAATCGAAAAGCAGAGATCTTTTTTATGTTTGTAATTCTTGTACAGTATATCAGCGAGTCTACACAACAAATTCTCAATATCTTTTTATAATCAACTAAATCGATTAGTCTGATAAACCACTTAAGATCTGTATTACACTTTGTTGTACAATGGTGGCATCTGACGTTCATAATAGCTGGTCTGAGAGCTTATAAGCTGCCTTTTTTCAGTTTATTTATGTGAAAAATAAGTGTGAAATAATCGTGATAGTGATGTGAAGTCATATTGCCCACTAATGCCCAGCCCGGTTACCTCCATGGCGTTTCAAAGTTTTCTTCCTTTAACCAAAATTTCCAGTTGAGTCTAAGGAGGTGCCTCTCTTGGGGCTGTTCAAACTTGTCCATAAGTAAGGTAGGAAACCCAGCGCATCCCCTCCTTCAAATAGCCCCTGTACTGATGACAATCCTTTGCCCCCCAAAAAGCAAGGTTAATATGTTGCCCATTTAGTTAATAGTCAACAATGATATGTTATTGGATAAGTTGCACCACAGTACAGTACACTGGGGATTTACTAGATGCAGGCTGCCTTGCCCTAAAGGTAACATGAAGGATTTCCGTTATTCATCCATTAGTCACCCTCTCTTCTTTCCTCCAGGTCCTTATTGGGACCACCACATGACGTCTAACTTGTGTTTCCAGACTGAAAAGAATAGAAACCAGTACTGTGGGAAGACTGGTTATGTGTAAGTTTAATGTTCAAGATACTGTATATCATGGAGTGGTTGGCAGATTGAAGGAGTACAAAGGTGCAACAACTTGAACAACTGAACATATGTAGATTAACTGATCATCATAATATCAAGAGGGATTTAGTGCAGAGCTCGAGTAGCGCTAATGACAGGGCAGGACTACATTAAAAGAAGATGACAAGCAGTGAACATTACTGATGATTATGACAATAGAAATGTCTCCTTACTACCTATGGTTATAGACTAAAAATATATTAAGCAGCCTGGTAGATCAACACCATTTGGAGGAGGACAAAAAATTACTATTTTCATCACTGCATGTTCAAACTCCAAACCCTAATAAATGGCTTCAGGGCCAGCCCTAGCTGCATGCATGTCACTTGTCTTTTCTGTCCACATTTTCCTTGTCCCCCCCAAAAAGCATATGAAAAAACAAAACAAAAAAAATCAAAAAATAAATAGCCTTAGTTACGGTTGTGATATTAAGCTAATGCTAATCCACAATCGAGTAATGAACACCTCCCACCCCATTTTAATCATGGCATCATTTAGATCTACAGTGTTTGCTGAATAAATCCCAACTTGCTGAGGTGGCTGGCGGGCCTAACCCACATTTCACGCCACCCATTTCTGCCTGGCATGCCTGGAAACACCTCCCTCAAGCCAAAAATCTGCTCCCGTTTACAGACCTCTTCACGTTGTTACACCAAATCAAATGGACTCCAACACAGATCCATAATATCTATAAACAGAGAGGGAAAGATGGGCAGGACAAAGAAAGACAGACACACACACCACCTACATTCAAGGTTTTTGAAGAGCAGCCATATTACCATAGCAACCCCTCCCCTCCTCCGTCTCCCTCTCTTTTCATTCCTGTGCCCCCATCCCTTCTCATCCACCCTTCCTCTTCCACTTTCCTAGCGGATAGTAAATATAACTGCAGGCCCCTCAGGCTGGCTCTGTGCTCTTCATCTCTCGCTATAACACAGAGAAGAACGGCCCTCTCTCCCCAGAGCTGCCAGTGAGTGAGTGAGTGAGTGAGTGAGTGAGTGAGTGAGTGAGTGAGTGAGTGAGTGAGTGAGTGAGTGAGTGAGTGAGTGAGTGAGTGAGTGAGTGAGTGAGTGAGTGAGAGAGAGAGAGACAGACAGACAGACAGACAGACAGACAGACAGACAGACAGACAGACAGACAGACAGACAGACAGACAGACAGACAGACAGACAGACAGACAGACAGACAGACAGAGAGCAAGAGACAAAAAATTAGGAAGAGGCTGATCTAAGGTCAAGAGCAGGGGTTCCACTTCCAACAACCAATTATTGGAGAGAGAGAGAGCACATAGACTTTCCTACTTTCCTTTTACATTGTAAGCATTTAAATTAATTTAGCTGATTCTATCAAGAACAACTTACAACAAGTGCACCTGTAATCAACTTAAATCCCAAGAATTGTGATCATTATTCAATGCCAAGGCAATATCCGGATCCTGGAAGTAAGAGAATAAGTGCCAGCCAGGGCAAGAAAGAGGACAATATTCAAGGAAGGAGACTTTTCTTTCACTTTGTTCCCCAACAATCTGTCTGCCCATAGTGCCAATGTAGAGCTGGCCCGCTACAACATCTCTTACCACAAATGTCACATTTGGACACAACTGAACCAAGATACACCTACTGAATTAGTCTGACCTTTAAACCAGTGGTTCGCAACCTGAGGGTCGGGACCCCCAGGACGCCAAATTATTTTGGGGGGTCCCCAGACGATAACTTAATGTGCAACATTGTTTTCTCACTCAACAGTAAACAAACCAGCATAACGTTTAAGTCTATATAGAGGGTTTATGCACATTTCTAAAGTGACAATTTAAGGACTTTTTAATACCTCTTAAATTACAAATTAACTCTTTGAGCGCCAGCGCCCTCTAGGGGCCAAGGAATGCCAGCGCATCTCTCATAGGCGAGCGCTTTAGCTTCCAGGACTTCAGCTTCCAGGACCTGACGTGCTCACGTTCCTGCACGGCATGGAAATGTCCCGGATGAAGATGCTAACAGAATGGCTATTCCCATTTTGTCATCTAAAAGATCATTTTTGGGCGATTTCGCCGTAAATAAACCTCGCGCCGCTTTCCTAAAACACAAAAAAGAGATATAAGCCTTTAAAGATGCGGCCTTTCATTGGATTAGGCGGAGATTGGCGATTGCGTTCGCAAATTACGGCCGGCCGGGACGTTGTTAGCTTTCGGCTAGTAGCTACAAAAATCAAGCCAGGCTTCAGAAGGCCTCTTATCATTTTATTCATTTAATTAAATAAAGCCGAACTACTTCGGGATCGGCACACTCGTGTACTCATCGGAAGCGGCGCCGAACATCGGGTGAACATTGGGGAGCTCAAAAATGTATTTTAAACCATTTTTAATGGAATATATCGTCGGACAGAGTAGAATGGCTAGCTGGCTAGCGGCTAGCGAGCCAGGACCACCCACGACTCTACAAGCAGCTCGGGGTAAGTGAATTAATAAAAAAAAGATTGTATTGGATTGAAATAAAGCCGAACTAGTTCGGGATCGGCACCAGATGAGTTAAACACACATTCTGTGCCACCTATTTGGTGACACTAGATGGAGCCACTGTTGGGTTTTTCATAGATTTGCCCTATTTCAACGCCCACAGGAAGTGATGTTGATGACGACACTTCCTTCCATACGTCTTTTTTACTTTTATTTTTTCACTCTGAGGTGAAACATTGCTACCGCGAGCATCCTCCACTTAGATAGAGCCCCGTAAAAAAAGCGTTACGGGCCGATCGCCGCGATCTGGAGATTAAATATGAGAAAACGCTGTTTATCTGCGAGGGCTAGACTGGGAAGCAATGAAGCGGGCGCGGCTTAATGACGCCACCATCGCCCAAAGCAACATGGGAAATTAAGTTCCTGCTCACCAGCGGGTACAGTAGACAGCGATATGATATAAAATATTAAGTACAATAATAATAATAATAAGTACAATATCCGAACATACTCCTCAATGGCATAGAACCGCCAATTAATCAATATCCGAACATACTCCTCAATGGAATGTGTTAAACATTGGCCAAATTGTCAAATATTAGAGGCAGAAATTGTGAAAACAGCCAGAAATTGTGAAAACAGCCAAATATAGATCTGCTGTTTTCACAATATAACCGTGTTATACAAAGTGCTCGTCAAGGTGGGGGGTCCCCAGTTAAAATGTGATTATTTTGGGGGTCACAGCTTGAAAACCACACATTTGCCACGTTTTCTTTTTTTGTGAAGGATGGTAGTGGAGGTGTACTGTAAAAGCATCACAGTGAGCACTGAAACCTACCACAGTCCACATATTATTATACTAAAAATAAATAAAACAACCTGCAAATTGTCTTGCCAACAATAGCAGGAGTAAAGTGGAGGAGCAGAGCGTATTATTTGTGCTGAGGAGTAGGCCTTGCCCTGTCACAATTACTTAATTGTCCAATTGCAATTATTTGAGATATCGCAATTGTTTTTGCATTATAGTCACAATCAACAAAGCTTACGAGTCACTTGTATAAAATTAATATGTAAATATTTATATTATTTATTTATAATATTTATTTATATTTACGTTTTGTCATATCTGCCCTGTGCCGGTGCCATGGCATTGGTCCCAAGGTTCATTAGTTCGAAGGTTTATTAGTCCGAATTTGTTAAGAATACTATGCCTAACTCTAACCCTAACCCTAACCTTAACCTCAGTAACACTAACTTAATTCAGACTAATGAACCTTCGGACTAATGAACCTTCGGACTTATGGGCATTCCCCCCCCTGGGCATACTTCTGATAACGAAGCCTAAAAGGCAAAAAGAAATTGAACTGTTCCAATGTTCAATGCCAAACACACAATTATATCGTTAATCGCAATTATTTGAGTGACAGTTAATCGGCAACTTAAATGTATAACGGTGACAGCCCTACGGAGGAGCTGCTGTGTGTCGGTGGCAGCGGGCTGCCTGGGCAAGAGAGATGGACCGCTCGCTCCCAACTAAAATGTCTGATTTATTTCTCGTGACCCTGTCACAAGATCCACTCTTCTCCCTCTCCCCTACTGTCGCCCCCCACCCCCACAATACAGCACACTACCAGCCTCTGTCTTGCTTTCCTCCTCCTGCCTTCCATCTACCCCCTCCCCACAACCACTAACCCCCCCCCCCCCCCTCCCCATCCTGATTCACGAGCCTAAGCCACAATCACTAAAACCAATGATACCAATGCCATTAGCGATTCTGCTTATTGGTCCGATTCTTTATCGAATCCCTTAGTCATTCCTGAATCCTGATACATTTTCAGTGGAGAAAGAGTTGGCCAACACAGGTTTTCAACTATTTTAACTGAGCCTGAACACAGCGTAGAAATAGTAAAAAATGCATGTCTAACAACATTTGTGAACATGATCAAAATAAATGACAGCGCTCATCTTTTCTTTTCAACAGTGTAGACACAGTGTGATTGTTTTGCAATGAGCAACTGTCATACAAACATGCTGGCACTGATTAAAGGGATATTCAGGAATTCGCATTCATTCAAATAAAAATAAAATGTGTACATTTTCCACTAATGCACCTGACTATAATGTGCGCTGACCATATAAGGACTTCCACCCTATCCCCTGTTACGAGCATAGCTCGCTCGAATTTTTCCCGTTCGCCACAAAGATCTCCACCAATCAGGATAGAGTATGGCCTCAGTGCGCGTTCTAGTCTGTTCCTCTGCGCGTCCACCCTTAGTGAGGCGCGGGTGCACAGTTCCTCCATTCTGTAAACAGTGCCACTGGAGTCCTGTACGTTACATTCCGCGGCCGTTTTAACTGCTTTAACTTGCTATTTTAATTTACTCTTTCTATTTCAAGTCTCTGCTTGTATGTTTACTTTATTTCGCGTTCTTTTTTTATCGATTAGTGTCTCACAGTTTAACTTTTTACAAAGGGAAGAGTTTCAGGAAGTTGAATGTGGACAACAGGCTGAGAGATGCTGAACAAAGAAAGGAGGTAAATAAGAAATATTTTATAATTGTCAGAGTGCAACAATCTATTTCCTAAGTAAACGTTTGTTAGGTGGGTTTGTCACATTGGGATCTTTGAAGGGTTTTGGGCTATATATCTTGTAAAAAGTTTCGTTTTAAAGTTAGACACATTGTGGGTGAATCCGCCCTAAAAACAATACATTGATCTAATAAACAGGGGCCATTAAATGAGACATATGTCTTGTCTATAACTTAAATGATTTCAATGTCCACACAAAGGACAAATACAAATAGACTTATACTTGTAAGTTACTTCAGCACATAGCTTCAGCCATGAATAAACATGAACATAAACGTGAGTCACAACATACGGCTGACGTAAAACACATCTACAGAACTAATTTTAGCATCGCAAGGTACATTCACAACATAGCCCATATTATCAAGTCATCCTATATTTTATACCTCTATGATATCAACACCGCATGTGTTAGACCCACGCTTGTTATTCCAGAAAGATCTGAACGTTATTCTGTTGGTTTATATATTAGAGCATTATATAAAAGATGAATTGTTGTCCCAGTGGTGTTGTTGTGATGTTTGGAGGGGGTCGCTCAACACCTAGCTACTTACAGGTATATTGATATGCATAGGTAGGCTACTGTATATGCTTGTTTCTTTGTTCAAACATCCTGTTGTGATACTAAAGCCTTAGCGAGGTGCGAATTGGGGGGGTTTGCATGTCAATGCATACAAGTCTAACTCTGTCTGGACCCTGAAGGGTTTATTTGGTTCCATTTGTACACTGTCAGATATTAAGGGAGACCTTGAAATCTAAAACTTTGAGAAACACTGCACTAGGCCATTAGATCAATGTATTGTACTGTACTGTTTTATGTCAAATTGTAAAATTTACTTTTGTGTCAATATTTTAGTCTGGTTACTACCATAACCAATCTCACCAATTCAAATGTACTTCTACATGCAATACTTTCTAGTTTCTACATAAGAGATATACCGATTCTGCAAATCTAATCTAAGCATCATCTCCTTTATTTCTATACAGGCAGGGACCCCAATTTGATGTCTTAAGAAGAGCAGCTGTACATCCGATCACACTACAATTATGACACCAATAAACGTTGAACATTTGAAAAATATTTATATATAATGAGGCAATCTATACACACAAATATGGTAGGCTATTCTACAGTCTGGAAGATGCAAGACTCCACTCCCCATTTTCACCTGCAAACCGTTACCTAAATAAACAAGTTGTCAACCTGAAACTTTTTTTTTCTTTTTTTTTTATTACAAATGCCAGAAATGTTATGCAGCTAAACGATATGATATTGCATTTAAATGGGGTTTCATACCAAAATGCTTTAGTGTATGAAACAATACAATATAGCGTTTTCACAATGTTTACAACTTCCCATCATTGTCATTTGACAATGATGGGAACATTGAAACATTTGAAACATTTACCATTGACTAGATCAAAATGAAATCGAGACATTACAGTTTGTGTATATCAAAGCATCATTTTATTAATCATGTTTAGATCATGTCAGTTATGTCAGTCTTTCATGCAGATGATTAGTGATGGTAACGACTGCTCAGAAAATAAAAGCCTTTTAGTTAGCATATATGCTTTCTTGTTGTGCTCTTCACGAGCGAAGATCAATCCAGATCAACAGTAACAGCGATGATGAAACAAGGTACCTGTATGAAAAAAAGGGTAAAGAATGATTAGATTACCAGTCATAAAAAATGCCTCAGTCTATTGAATACTGCAGTGTTATTCATTTATCGTTAGACCCGCAGCATAGATCATTTAGCAGCTCCAAAGTTATTAATCCAGATACAGGGTCGTCGTCATGTTGGCTTGTGTGGACATACTGTGTCAAATTATTTTTTTTGCCCCAGACATAATTTGACCAGACAGTATTATTATATAAATCAGTATCATACATATTCTAAAGCTGGAGAAGTAGGCCCGATACTCAGTAATTGTGTCTTATGATCAAAATGAGAACATTATAATGGTGTAATAAAAAAATAAACATTTCCAAAGCTGTAAGGCCAGTAAGATGACTATAACACGGCCGCATGCCAAGCGATACGGTAGCGTTAGTTAAATGTAATTGTCACATGTCTAAATATGTTTGCATTTGTAAATAAAGATGACTTTTTATTTCACTTACCGATTGGAATGTGTAGAGCTTAATCGATCCATGCTGTATAGAGTAAAGATGTTAGTTTGTTTGTTTCAGTTTGTTTACATCTGGGCGCCATTACAGGAAACTGCTGGGCAAAGCGCGTTCTTGTGATGGGGCAAAACGCTCCTCTCCCGCGCCCTCTGCTGGAGAGGAGCCACATTTTCATTAAACCTGAATATTCCTTTAAAGCTGAAGGAATTGATAAGTCGATTCTTGAGACTCTGTGATTCCAATTCTCTTAACCATTATGGTTCTCAAACCCCATCCCTAGTAGTCACAGAAACCCTCCACCCCACTTGTCTCCTCACACTCTCCTCCATCCCCAACAGCCCCAACACCCTGCAACACTATTCTTATCCACCTATCTGTCAAGAATTTTGGATATTCATAACTAGAATATCCATTCTTTTTCTAGTGATGACCTACAAAAAGGAGGTCAATCTTTTAATAGTCACACACTATTTGGGCCCTAACGCTTTCCTCTCTGGCTAACAGCGAGAGAAAGATGGAGAAAGAAAAGAAGATAAAAAGAATGGAGAGGTAGAGACAGAGACAGAGAAAAGACAACCGTGACAAAGACAGATGACGGCGAGGAGAGCGCCAGAGATGACAGAGAAAAGAAGACAGCGATAAAGAATAGACAGCGGGCTCAGATGCCTTCAAAGCAACAGTGCTGGGTAACACCGCCCACATGCTAACATTGGGTACTATATCGACCCAAACGAAGAAAAAACAACAGAATGGGCTGGAAGGTTGGCAAAAGCCACTGTATAATCATGCAAACTAAAAAAATATAGTATACACACACACACACCCCTATCAAAATCTCTTGTTTATTTAAATCCATTCTAAGACCACTGTTGTTCTCCATATATGTATATAATCTTTGTGATAACCCAAAAGCTGGGTTCCATTTTTATGCAGATATCTATTGCTCATCCTCTAAAGTGATACAAACCCTTGAATTCCTGCAGTCTCCTTTTTGTTTTGATCATTAACATTTAACTCACTTTAAGTTGGTGTTAAATGGAGACAAATCCCAACTATGCACTTTTAAATTTCATCAAACCACGGTGTCATGCAAAAATAGAGAAATAGCTGATCTACAAGCTCACAAGATATTTGGCACAATGGAAAGAAACAGGAAGGAGTTTATTACAAAATGAGAGTTCAGATAAAATGATGATTATAATACTTTTCTGTATCAAATTAAAGAATGGGTCAGGTTATATGATCAATGTATTCTCTGTCGTCGACAGTATCGTACATCAAATCATTCGTGTAACGTTAATTTCTGTAGGCTTTTTGGTGAAACCAGTGGTACTTATCTGGTCATTACAGCCATTCCCACAAGTCAGTTTAGGCTTTTTGGTGAAAAGAGTGGTACTTATCTGGTCATTACAGCCATTCCCACAAGTCAGTTTGAAATTAAACCGGAAGCACTGTCCCAAAACAAAAACAGCATGGTTTGAGCTGTGGGATGCGGACATTCCACTTCCACCAGATCAGAAACATCCAAGTTCTACAGTAACATTTTACTGTTTACAACTTTACTGCTAAAGTCCAATTTCGGTAGTATGACATGCATACGTGCGTGCTTGGAGTGAACAAGTAAACTCAAAACATAAAGAGCAATAAAAATAAAAATAGATTCACCTGTCACACATCTGAACAAATTTGTAGTTGTCTCGCGATGCATCAGTAGAGGTTAGTGAGGTGGGAAAGTCTGCTTTCAGACAGATTTGAACCAAGATTGATGCCTTTGCATGGACCCCAATTCATGTAGGCAGAGCCACTGGGATGCCTCCAAGATGACGGCTGAAGTTCTTCACCTGTAGGCCTAGCCTCTATTGCCCGGCGTGTGGCGATACGGTTGGACCCAGATTTCCATATTAGCATGTGTGCGACTGTGCGTGGCGTGCGTACAGTATATAGGCTATTATATAGACAGACATTGAATATATATTATAGCTGTCCAAGTTAACGCATTAATGAGTCAACGCAAAATCCTTTTAACGCCGTCAATGTTTTTAACGCGCGAATAACGCAGTGAATTTTGGAGCCTCGGTGCGCTCCATAGTATAGAGAGTGAGGAAGCGAATGCACTGACAACAGTCAGTGCGAGATGCGGCCATGGATGCGGCTAGCAGCAGGGCTAGTAGTACAAGACTGACAAAACGGCGGAGATATTTGCAGCAGACAACCACAATCACAACTACAACTATTACCGCGTTGTGCACAGTGCACGGCCGAGAACAGCGTGCGGCGGCAGACAGCGCGAGCCCCAGACACACATGCTCCCAAAAACAGGCATTGTGCCACACATCTCCTCCAACGAGCCATCACAGTGTCTCCAGAGACTACATCATAACATAACAGCTGGGTTTCTCATAGTGAACTAGAAGCAGTGCTCTTCCGAGCACAGGTCTCCACCAGGCCACACAAATCGGCCTGTTATAGCGCCACCATGAGGCTGATTTAAAAAATGTGGGGCAGAGGTTCTGAATTAGCATCCAGGGAGTGTGTGTGCTCAGTTTGGCAGCGATCGGGCCAACGGCGCCGGAGATTAGCTGGTAACAACCAGGCCACACAAATCGGCCTGTTATAGCGCCACCATGAGGCTGATTTGAAAAATGTGGGGCAGAGGTTCTAGATTGGCATCCAGGGAGTAGGGTTGTTCGATATGGCCAAAAAATAAAATCTCGATTATTTTCTCTGAAATCCCGATTTTCGATTTCGATTTTTTGTTAAAAGAATAATACATTGTTTCAACTATTTTGTTTTCATTTAAAAAATGCAAGGAAATTATTATTTTTTTCATTATTGTTTCATTTTTTGATTTTTTTTATATAGCCAAATAGCAAAATGCAATAAAACAATAAGGGTATTAATAATAATAACTTTAGTTGTGCAACAATCACATACAACTTAGCGTCCTTAGTGTTTCATTATCAATAGTGAGTGACAAAACAGCCAAAACAAGCCAGCTCTTGGAGGCTGGTGAGGCATTTTGGTAGGCATTTCGCCTACCAAAATGTAATTCCTGGCTACGCCCCTGCCCTGCACCACTCATGCACAGAGATGTTGACTGATTGTAAACGGAGGCGAAGCGCTTCGCTTCCCGACGCAAAATTAACACAGTGACAGAGACAGTAGGAGTAGACTACAGTCAGTAGGTGGGTAACACAGAATTAATAAGCTTCTTTCAAACTACAACAAGTAAGTACGTTTACCAGCTCAGCAGCGTTTTGTTCTGTTTGCTGCTTGAACTATCGCGAGTGAGCGCAGTGTGGTGAACTCTGCTCAGTCTGACGTGCGCTAAACGCGCATCAAAGAAATTACACATCAGATAGAAAGTAGTATTAATTTGGTGTCGGACCTTGTCGTCCTGCTTTAGGACGACGGGGCTGTGTACTTTGTGCGCGTGCAAGGCTCCAATGAGTAAGAATTTCCCTAATTAAAGTGAAAATCGATTTTACGATTTCCATTTTTTTAAATCTTCCAAAGGAAAAAAACCGGGTTACGATTAAAAATCGATTAATCGAACAACCCTACCAGGGAGTGTGTGTGCTCAGTTTGGCAGCGATCGGGCCAACGGTGACTGAGATTAGCTGTTCACAAACTGCGAGGACGCACGCACGGACGCACGGACGGACGGACGGAGGGGAAAACATACTCTCCCTCAGCCTTCGGCTGGTGGAGACAACTAGTAACACCAGTCCAGGGTGCCTCGTGCCTCAGAATACTTTGCAAATATTTAGAATTTATCAATAGCCTATTACTTCAGTTAAACCACTTTAGACCCTCTAATGCCTCCCTATGCTTGCTTTGTAAAACACCCCCGAGTTGCACTGTACTTCAGTTATTTTTCCATACACCAACTCTCTTCACCAAAAATAGCCGATCTACAAGTTCTTGTAGCATCTTGTAGTGAGCTTGTAGATCTGCTACTTTTGGTGATTATCCCCTTAGAATAGGGATGCTGGGGTTTGAGTGATTGAATGCCAACTTTGCCAAGTATAAACGTTTATTTATTTTAAATCTGTCCTAATGAAAAATTAAAGGGAGCCTCCGCAAACTCAAAAGTGTGCAAAATCATGTCCTTTATTTTCAGTTAAATAAAGTGCAAGCTTTTGGTCATAGACCTTCTAAAGGCATGCAGCACCTCACCTAAATCTATTGGCAGATGAGCGGTGGTCCTCCTTTCACTATTAATCTGTCCTAATGGAAGCAGATATTTTCTCAAGTTGTTATATGTTTGTTAGGCCTATTATGGACAGCATTTGTCATTATTCCAAAAATAATAAACATGCTGCATTTGCATAAAGCAAGTATTTGTCTACTACCATGTTGATGAGTATTAATATCTGTTTAAGGTAGATTTAGAACAGATACAAAATATGCGATTAATTTGCGATTAATCGCGTGATTAACTACAGACAATCATGCGATTAATCTGATTAAATCTTTTAATCGACTGACAGCCTTAATATATATCTAACTATTAATGTACTGAATGTCTGTCCTCCGTCTGACTGTCTGCCTGCTGGCATCACTGATACTAAACAGTGTCGCCACCATGGTAACAATGCCAACTGCCATCAACAAAGCCCAACTGACATCACTGACATCACTACAGTACCAAAATTTAGAGATGACATCACAGACTGGCCTGGACACAGGACACCATATATGGGCATAAAAGAGTGCCAGCCAGACATACAGCGGGTATTGCACAACTGGACATCAATGATGAGTGACTGTTCTGCCCATATATATTAGGGGTGCAACATCCATCCATCCATCTTCAACCGCTTATCCGGAATCGGGTCGCGGGGGTAACAGTTCCAACTGAGACCTCCAGATTTCCTTATCCTGAGCAACTTCCTCCACTCCCTCAGGGAGTATACCGAGGCGTTCTCAAGCCAGTTTGGAGATATAATCCCTCCATCTGTCTTTGGTCTGCCACGGGGTCTCCCCCCAGTGGGACGCGCATCAAGGACCTTCCTAGGAAGCCGCTCGGGGGGCATCCGTACTAGATGCCCCAACCACCTAAGCTGACTCCTTTCCAATTCCCCTGGAACCCCCTCAAGGACCCCTAGGGGTCCAAAAAGCCCACTCAGAGAACCACTACCCTGGAAGCAGGCATTGACACTATATACACATACACCCACACACACACGGCCAGGCAACCTGAAAGCAAACTTTACCTGCCCGAAAGGCCGGGGCAGGTGGGCAAGCCTTAGTGTCAATGCCTGCTTCCAGGGGAAACGCTGCTGTGCACAGGCCTAGCTTTGCCCTCTGGAATTGTTACATAGCAATTTTTGGTTCTGAATTTTAAGTGCTCATGATATGATTTCATATCAATATCACAACAATAGTGAAAATAGAAATAGAAATAATAGAAAATCTTTTCGAATTGTGTTTGGTTGATTCATTGATATAAGAAAGATTTTAATTGCCTCTCAATTATTGGTTCTAAATACCAGTTTGATATATTTTTGGTTAATTGCCCAGCTCTATCTGACAATGTACAAATGGTAAGGGTCCATTGGAGCTCCTGGGACTATCACTGAGCGTTCCAGGAGCAGCTACTGTACTCCTCCAAGCTTAGCTGGAGCTTACAACTAGTCCTGGGTCGGGAACACTGAGGATTTTATTGTATGGACGTTTTCTTAACAATGGTGTTTTTTGGTTCATCTGTTCTGTCTTGACACATTGCTAGTTTCATCTCCGTTACGCTAGCCTTCCTGTGCAAGGCTGCTTTTGTGGAGGCAGGGAAATCCTGAGGTGGGTATTTGCATCATTGTTAAACTGCATGCAAATACAACCGGTCCATTGGGATAAACTGTGCCAGCTTATCTCTGGGTTTATGACCGGCCCTTTCACCGCTCAGCCTTATTGGAACAGTTCAGCCAACATAAGGCAAATCAAATCTCAGCCCAGTGGCCAAAATGTATATGAACAGCTTTGGTAAAGTCTTAATCCAAGGGCAAACCCTTTTTGGCCTCTATCAGAGTACTTGGATCAGGCAGAAACGGGTCTTGCATACAGTTTGGGCCAGGCCTTTATCAAAACGTAGGGGGTTACCGCCGACACACAAAGTGACGAGTTTGAGCCAAGGCGGCCTTGAGCTACACAACACATACACACCAGCTGTCTACCCAACTGTGGACACACAAAGATCCTATGGTCTACCTCTAGGCATGGATGTTACCTCCACAGCAATGGCCCACTTCCCCCCACACACACACACACGCACGCACGCACGCACGCACGCAGAGTTAAGAGTAAGAGGAGACTTCAGACACACGCATACAGACACGTGCACATAAACACACAGGAGAGACTCTCTCTCAGTTCTATTTCGGCTCGTCAAGCGAACGTTGCTTGCCGTCTGTATCTGGGCAAAACGCACTGCTATGCGCTGGATGTCTCTCTGCATCTGTTGAGAGCACTGCTCAATGTGCGTGGGTGTGAGAGCTGGAAATTACATATACACTCTATACTGTATGCATGGCATGCACACCCTCACACACCCCCACACCCCCACACCCACACCCACACACACACACACACACACACCTTAATTTGACCACCTTAGCGTGGCTTTGTCTGTTCTGCAACGAGTATGCGCCGAGTGCTGCTCTGTTTGAGTGGGTGTGGGTGAGCAGCAAATCAAATACTGGCCTTACAACAGGGCTGGAGCCAGCAGCACAGTATCTTTATTCTTTAGTCTATGCTATGCTGATACCAACTAGGCAACAGCAGCTTTAAGGACAGTATGGTCATGTTTGCTTGTTGTTGCACTTTTCCTTATAATGCAATGTTTGAGATTTGCTCATCAGCATCACATTTTATTTTCATACACACTTGGCCTAAAAAATGCCATCCCGATTAATCTCTGGCGACTACGTTTATTTACTTATCCGTATCCCCCGTTCCCTGCTCTTTTTAATCTCTTTACATGGCTCATATGCGCATTGTGGCTGGACTGCGTCCAGAATATGTAGAATTTAGATCACAATGCGAGCCCTGCTACTTCCATATGTGGTTCTGAAGATACGCTCACAATGTGTCTGTGCAGCAATAACTTTTGTGCATCTGCCCGTTGCACGCACTTAATGCTTCTTGGTGATCGGATGATTTAAAAAATAATAGCCAAACGGATGATAAAAACAAGCATAACAAAGTGACCACACCTAACGAGCATGAATAAGAACAGGGGGGATTGGAAATGTTTTGGGGGGACATCCATATTTCTGGGCAAGCATGTCATAATAGGCGAAGATTCTGCAAAGATAGCCAAGGATTTGGTGAAATTTGCAGATCTAGAAGCCCAGAGCTTGCACAAATTATGTAGAGTTTAAGGGGTTATGTTAAGAACATAAGTGTGGACTTTTGTTGGGCACTCAGAGGAATTGGTAGGAGAAAACAGGAACAAACTACTTACTGTAAGTAGAGAGAAGGCTGGGTATAATGTTGGTGAAACAGAAAGTCTATGGCGGTAACATAGCATAATAGAAAGCGTCTATGTCCCCAGTCCTGTCTGGGGACCAGGGTAGCGGCAGTATGTGGGACAGTCACCATGTAGCCTCATTCACCCCCATTTCTCCAGAGAGACACAAATGACCCCATTTAGGGATGTGAGAAAGAGAGTATGTGTGTGTGTTCTTGTTCATAGGCTGACGTGTGTAATATGATTAACTGTGTAAAAGACACTTACGTATAGAGTGTTGTGAATGTGAATTCACTGCAACCTGGAAGAGACTAAATTTCAGAAAGAATCAGAATTGTTCCATTGAACCACGTTCAAGGAACAGTGCTACTACAATAGTAACTGACGGGTGGCATTGGCATCACATTTGTTTGTGTATTTCAGGATAGTGTCATTATCTCATGACAGCAAAGTATACCAGGGATAGGATGAGATGATTATGAACAAGAGTTCATATGACATGACAGGGGCAACCAGATCTCATCAACTTTGTAGGGGGTTTCAACAATTTAAAAATGCCAAAAAGACGTGTTCCGACTGTCTTTTGTGCAACACTCACTCCATTTAACAGTGTCAGGTCTGACAATTACAAAAGGATTTTGGTAATAACTAGGAGCATCTCCCCGACACTCTGACATTAACCGACATTAAGAATATGCACATGCACACACAAGACACGTGCACACCACAGAACAAACCACTAAGCAGCAGCTAAGAGGTCCACATTGCCTTATATGATCAAAAGAAGAAGACTTGGCAGAAGAGGGAAGGTCAGCAATAAGCACCTCAGTTTAACCCCGACAGTCTTCCTGGTTCAAACGGACGTAATTTCAGCAAAAGTTTTCTGGACCAGGTAACAAGGGTTGGTGCTGCAGCTCGAACATCCGCTCCATCCATTTACAAAAGATGATCAGCAACCACTCCAATCAGTTATAAGTTGGCCATTGACAGCAAAACCTTTAATGTTTATGCATTAAAACACAGCCTTTTTTGAGACAAGAACAAAGCTAAATCACGGCCCACAAGCAACGCTGCCTGAAGAAAGATGTGCTACCAAGCAAGCAGCCAATAACAACATTTAAGCTACTGGATACTTGGATATCTTTATCGCCCCTCAAATAAGCCCTGGTCCTCCAATACTCTCTGAAATACAATGCCATGATACGTATTGAAGGGATGTTTTAGTGATCGCTTTTTTTTTTTTTTAAAGATTTGTTTTTGGGCTTTTTATGCCTTTATTCGATAGGACAGTAGACTGACAGGAAATGGGGAGAGAGATGGGGAATGACATGCGGCAAAGGTCGTCCGGATCGGGAATCGAACCGGCGACGTCAGCAGGCATCATAGCCTAGTATATGGTACGCGCCTTGACCACCAGGCCACCGGGCGCCCCTAGTGATCGCTTTTTGACTGGAGTGAACAAAATTATGAAAAGGCATGTGCCTATTGGTACATCAAATTGGGCTACAAGTATTTGGGCTACAGTATTTTGGGAAACCCTATAATGTCTGCCCTTGCCTGCCTCTCACTTTACTGACCATCCATTCGCTCCAGCAGTTAATTTGCCCAATGCAGCAACGGCCACAACTCCCAGGACTGCTATGTTTTGACCAAGTAGAGGCAAACCACCGGTCATGGTGCAGGAGGCTGTCTGTATGGCCAGATATGGCCCTCAGAATCATCCAGCAGCCAGACCATGGGCACCGCTGCAGCCCTGGCAGGGTTGGCCTAATCGTTTCTGGCTACACGTGCAACGCTTTTATAAAAATTGTAACGGTAAAGATTTTTGCTGTAAAACAATCATAATATAAAACCTTAATTACCATAACTTTAAATTCAAAGGAGACTCATGCCTCTGCCTAACCCATTTCAAAAATGTTATTACATTTACCAGATGTACAAGCACGCAGTGCTGCACAAAGTGACACTCTGTGAGCTTGGAGATCTGTTATTTTTGAATAGCCAATGCAAAAATGGACACTGATGCAGTTTTAATAGGTAAAATGGCTATGGAGCATTGAAGGGCCTAAATAATTTCCACAAGCTTCCATTTTTGTTTAAGCATGGACTGAAAGTAAAACCCCCTGGCAAGAACAGTAGAAATTTAGAATGCCACTAGAATCTACTAGAATCTACTAGAAATATTTGTCAACCACTCTGCACTACATAATGTAACAGTGGTCTGCGCTACATAATGTTACTGTGGTCTGTTTGTATTTGCAGTATTACTACTACTTAGTTAGTAGTAGTTGCATTAATCAATCCAAAACAAATCACTCATCTAGCATAAAGCAGTGGGTCATAGCGTCAGATGACTGGGTTATGATTGATTTATAAAATGAGTGACAAGCATTTGTGAGAACCATAGCTGTAACTGTACAGGCACTAGGAGGTCCTGACAACTGAACTCTATGGATTAGTACAGTAAAAATACATGACTTATATTTAACAGATTTTGTTTTCTGATTGAAATTATGTCATTTTTGCAGAACGACACAGCCATGCAGCAATATATAAATTACCCTTAAGCTTTAATAAAGGTTTATTGACAAGTACAATAAAGATGGAGCAACCATAGTCTATCACTGGGGTCTCTAGAAGCAGCGACTGTACTTTGCCAAGCATAGCTGAAGCTTACAACTAGTCCAGGGCTGGGAACAAAGTTGTTTTTGTCAACCTCCAACAGTAGCTTTTGGTTTCACAACATTCTGACTTTTGAATTAGATGACTGGATACAACAGTAAAGTATTTCCAAACCTGCCAAAGTGGCTGGCAGAGGTAGGGTTGGGGGCGGTAACCGCCGTACCGCGGTATACCGAGGCCTACCGCGGTGTCAGGGTCCTTACCGCGGTCAAAATAGTCTATTTTTTATTGAAAACAAGCGAGTTTTAAAACGGGGGAGAGGCGAGGACCGCATGCGCTCCATGCCGCTCTGCTCTGGGCCGCGTACCACAGGTTTGGAACGTCTATGGTTTGGAAGCCACATACGTCACTCGACTCGGAGACAGACAGCAGCAGCCTCGTAGTAGGGAGCACGGAGAAGCGTAAACTTTCTCTGACTGTAATCCACACAACACAAGTATGTTAATACATACCTTGTGTTGTGTGGCAGTAGTACCTTGTGGCATTTTGTTTTTTATTCATACGGATTACAGGCGGAGCGCGGACCGCGTGGACTAAAACCGAAAATGAAACTATCTTTTACTTTTCCCAACGCGTCGCGCCGACTCGCCCGTTGCGCCCCGTCGCCGATTTTATAACCTTTTCTGTCAAGTCTTGTCACTAAAACCTGTATATATCAGCACTCAATCACTGCGATTTCAGACGTGAGTTAATCACTGTACACGATCTGACTACCCGTCTCCGTCTTCCTTCTGGTTTGTTCACACACAGCAGTCTGTGTCTTAAAAGCCCAAGTAGCTACCGTTACTATGGTAACCCGACAGTGCAGATCTAAAAGCTCAGAACGCGTCGCGGATGCGACGTGTTGTGAGCTTGTAGATCTGCTCCTTTCAAAGCCAAACCTGCTGTGCTGTACGGGGAAGTATAACTCGGGCAGTCAGGCTGTGGAGAGGCGACGTTTGGGAAGACGATTGCAATATTTTGGCTTATCGCTGAACCTTAATTAATAGATACGGGGGTGCGGTAATTACCGCAATACCGGCGGTAAATGGGAAGACGGTAATCGCGGTAACAAAATGTCGATACCGCCCCACGCCTAGGCAGAGGAGACATTTGCCATAACACTCGCAGCACAAATTTACCTCCATTTGGATGATGGCTGGTGTTAATTTCCCAACCTTCCACCCCTTCCCTCTACATGCACTTTGGTTTGGCTGAGGTGTCGATAGCAACAGAACTCAAATGATCTTCCTCTTCAATAAACATGCAGGATAATGGTGATTGTAAAGTGAGAAAATATAGCATGGCACTTTGTGGAAGAAAGCACATCTTCTCCTTTATTTACACAATGTTGTGCATGCAGGACCTGACAGGTGGACTTTGGGGGTAATTAGAGAAAGAACAACTACCAGAATAATGACCTACAAGTGTGGACAGAGTGTGTCCTCTGAATCAAACATAACACCAATAACTAACTTCCCATTTAACCATCAAAAATGGCCAATCTTCATGCTCACAGCACGTTGCATTGTGATATATTGTGAGCCCAGGTTAACTCTGAAGTGGTAAAAAAAAATTGGAACACATCGGCTGCACAATTGCCAATACCGATGTCATCAAAAAAGGTCAACTAATGAGCGATATATCGTTTTGGCTTAACAGCAGCTGGGCTTTCAGGTAGTTTAATAGCAAGCAACAGATCAACTCCAATTCCTTCCACAGAGGCATCTATTTCCTTTATTTATTATCCTCCCCCGTCTCCTCTACAATATAAAGAGCATCACAATGGCTGCACTGCATGCTAGCGACGAGGTGTAGAAAATGTTAGTTTCCCCTGTCCGGAACACCCCTCCCCCCCCCACCCCCCACAAATATGGGTTAGCACATTGGCAGCCATACTGCTGCCAATGTGTCATTGTTTATTCACAACCAAATTTTTCTTGTCATGATAATTGAGCCACCATTGTTTAAACCTCACTGTACCACTCTTCTAACTTTGGCTAGTATAATAATATTAGCCTGGGGCCAGCCTATATACAATGCAGCTAACCATGTTTTAACCATAGGTTTTAACATGTGTGGGGATGAAGTCTAGCTCCAGCTAGGCTATAATAATATAGCAATCTATTACTATACAATATATTATATCATTTCACTAATGCTAAAGTTTTTACTTCTTTTATAGCTTATTTTATTAGCTTTTTTTTTTTTTTTAATCTTGTATCAATCTTAGTGCAAATAAACTGCACTGTTTTTGTTTTGTTTTTAATCACAAAGCCACATGAACTATGGGGCTGTTAAGTCTGACATCATTTTGTAGGCAGAGGAGAACTTTTGGGGCCAAAAGGCCCCAGCGCCCGTGAATCTTTTTACTATTTTTACTATTTACTCATTTTTCTTCTCTTTGTTGTTGAAAGGAAAGTGGTAGAATTATACTTTAGTCGTTATTTTTGTCTCGGATCTGTTGAAATAGCGAGGGACAGATATTGATAATAAATCTGCTTTGAGGTCTGACTACAAAGTGATGTCACGGCTTAAAAGCCCCATATGGTTATAACCAAGTTTCAATTTTGCAGTAAATTGGGGGTGAGTAAGGCCAAATATGAACAGAAAACAAATCTAAAAAAAAGTATTTTTGAAAAATGGTCTGTTATGTACGATATGTGAGTTAAGTTGTAAGTAGACAATAACTTGTAGTGAAACAGGTGTGGTCCATTAATTGAATGTCTGTTTCCTGTATAATACACTTGAAGGACAGTGGTTGATGATGTAGATAATGAGCCACAGAAGGGATTGTCCTCTTCCACCAGCGACATGAGACAGACAGTGTGTGTGTGTGTGTGTGTGTGTGTGTGTGTGTGTGTGTGTGTGTGTCTGTGTGTGGGGGGGAGCTTTAACAGTAACACTGTGGGATAATAGGAGTCAGTGATATCTGAATGTCTGAGCAGCTGCTGTGTTTAACCAAGCCTATTAAGACCTGGACTAATCCTGCCTTACACGTCCTTATCCAGGCTTCCACTGACAGCCTTAACTCACTTAGGATAGCCCATTTACAGCATGACTGATCGCAGCTTTGTCTCACACACACGCGCACACACACACACACACACACACACACACACACACACACACACACACTCAATTTTCTATAGACTTCCCAGTTTACTCTACTGTCAAAATCAAATAAGTACTGTCAAGTTTCCAATCCTATAATCACAGGAGTTTCTTTGACCCAAATGACAGTACATTAAAATGTAAAATCAATAGGCCGCTAAACCACAGCATCTTCAGAGAGCCCCTGTCAGCCTGGGGCCCAAATAAACCTATTGTGACACCCTAATCAGGGTAACCGGAAGGCTCGCCTTAAAACACGCCCCCCAGCACTTCTTGAATTGTTATGTTTTACTGAGGTTAAGGTTAGCATGGTTTTACTGAGGTTAAGTTTAGGTTTTGGCACAGTATTACTGAGGTTAGCTTTAGGAATGAGGTTAGCTTTAGGTTAGGCATAGTTTACATGAGGTTACATTTAGGAATACCAGTTGGCAACTGTTTTTAGGTCGCAGGATTTGCCTTGGGGCAACTATGTTTTGGTATTCTTAATTATCAGATTATGCCCATAGTACTACTGTCTTAATTAATAAGCTATCAAGCTTTTAATGAATATCAGTATTCTATTCACTACCTGAAATCTCAAGATATCATTAATTGTTCCTCTCAACTAGACTGGCCATTCACCAATATCTGTCATTCTTGCTGCTTTAAAGGGAAAGACATATTTTAATAAGTAGTTAGGTGGAATATATAAGATTTAAAAAGAATATACATCATATAAGAATATAACAAAAGGTAGCAAATCACACATCTATAGTATAGCGCTGGTGTGGCCTACTTCTCTAAGCCGAGGAAGTCAGCAGGGAAATGAAAGGAGTAGAAGCCACACATGTCAAATAACCTGGGCTGTTTTTGGTGGGCAAGAAATTGGAGCAAACGTTTTGAAACCAAGGAGGCAACCTAGATAATTCTAATTGTCCTCAAAAGAGATAACTACCTTCACGATTACAATTAAACTGCTACAGGTTCAGGAAGGCGGCGGGCCACATCATGATTAAAAGGGAAGATGGGTCACATCATGTGCATCCAATTAAAAGTTAGCCACCAGCAAGCTACACGCCTACATGTGAATTGTCTAAGGAAAGGGATGCCAATACATTTGTGTTAATGTAAATTAATTGTATCCTGTTTGGTTGATGAAATAGTAATCAATGCCTTATAAGCCTGCATTGGGTGTGTGTGTGTGTGTGTGTGTGTGTGTGTGTGTGTGTGTGTGTGTGTGTGTGTGTGTGTGTGTGTGTGTGTGTGTGTGTGTCCTAGTGTTCTGGATAATTTTTAGACAGGCTACAGATGTCATGGCATAGCTAGTGTATACACACTGGACCAGAGCATAAAGTGCAGAGAGCTTCATCCAGTTCTGCAAATGTTATGCAACCTGGAGAGAGCAACTAAACGGTGTAAGCACCCAACCTATCCGTGCTCTTCTTGTCTCTTCTCTATTAACGTTGCTTTTCTATTATCGCAAACATCCACCAGGGTTAGACAACAATAAACCACCAGGGTATTTTCGGAGTTGGGCAACTGGTTAACTGGCCAATATTGTCAAACAGCCAGATGTGTTAGCTGGTTAGCATGCTGTAGCTGGCAAACGATGACAGTGGTAACTTGTCTCAAGTGAGAGGTTCTCCGCTTATCAACATGCAAAGCATAGGCTAACCGTAATACGGATCTGTAGCCCAGGATTCGTGGAGCCAAGTTGCCTTTACGTGTAAAGACATGAACACCTCAAGAATCACCATGCCATTCACAAACTAAGCTTACCAGTTAGCTAACCTTAACCAGTAGCATATTTGCTAGCCTGGCCAAGAAGGCCTGAGAATGGTTGGTTTTCAGCAATGACGACGTCAAGACGGCAGAAAAGGCATGCATGACATAATTCTGTACCACATCCGAGTTACTCACCGAGTAGAAGTAATTTCAGCTCTCTCCTCGAGTCTCGTTTGTCTCGGCGGAGCTGCTTGTCAATTTCTGCATTGATTCGTTTGGACTCCTTCGCCTCTTCGCTCAGGCAGCAAGCCATCATGGACTCCAGAGTCATCCCTGTCTCCGGCTGTGGACGGGACCCGACACACCGTCTGTCCACCGAGAGATATCTATCCCGAGATCCCGAGCCCTCGCTTCGGATTCAGGGTGGTGGAGGAGGAGGTGGTGGTGGTGTCGTTACGGGGCTGGATGGATAGATGGGTCGTGGGACTGGGGGGAGGGGAGCCTCCTGCCTGGGGCCTCGCTGTGAAGTTGTGTCCCCCAGCCGAGAACAACCGCGACTTCAAGCCGTCTGTTCTCGGCAAATCACGGGAGATTCAGACAGGAGGGAGGGACGGGCCTCTCCCAAGACGCTCTGTCCGCCCGTTTTCTTAATGGAGCTAATGCTGAATTATTGCAAATGCCACGGAGGAGCCACCGCTGCGGTAGCTGCTCTGTTCTCCTCTGCTCTGTCCCTTCAGTCCGAACCTATGATGATCAGTGAGAAAAGAAAAGCCGTTCAATCTGCAGTGTCGCGACATCCAAAGCAGGAGAACCAGTTCGATTTCTGTGCGGGGTCTTCAACGTTAGCTAGCCAAAAACAACACAAGTCCTAGTTTAAGAAGCTTGTGATTCTATTTAAAAAAACTAAATAGCACATATGAATTCGGCGTTGAGGCGTTTTTTTTGCACCGCGAGAAGATACACGCGCCTTGGTCTCTGTCCGCTTGGTTAACTACATTAACGTTATGTTGATTAAGTTACTGTAGGAGGAATGAAAGCAGCCTGTTAGCTCTCAACAACGCCTTCGCAAAAAAAAAAGTGTCACAGCCCGCAATCACATTATGGCAACGTAGCTACGAAAGATATACAGCTTCCCGTTGGAGCCTTCAAAATAAAGTGCAAAAATCAGGGCACGGTGTATGAGTGTCACTCTCTCTCTCTGTGTATTGTGTAATGTGTAGGCCTACAGTGTTTATACAGTTTAGAAAGTGTTTAGAGGTAATTGCTCTGTATGTAGTGTTTCTACGAATTACTGTCTAAATGTACAGTGTATGTACAGCATTATTACTACAATTTACATCTTTACAATTTTTACTACAATTTACACACACACACACACACACACACACACACACACACACATATTTTTAGATGTATATTTGTTTTTAATTTTTTAGATATATATTTAGATGTATATTTGTTTTTAATTTTTTAGATATATATTTAGATGTATATTTTGTTTTTAATTTACATCTCTCTTACACACACACACGTTTTCATTTTGATCCACTTCCGCTTTCTGTGGCCAACTGTGGTTCATCTGATGGAGCTCAGCAGCCCGCAGTGATTGAAGCAGAAATCGCAACCTGTAAAAATGTTTAGCACACAAATGATTACCGCTCGGAAGAATATACATAGCAAATAGTGATTTTCCTATGACAATTTATTGATAGATAGATCAAGATCAACTTATTCGTCGGTGGCACGTTGTGCATAAATGTAAGCGGCTAGTACGATGATGCCAAGGCGGGTAGTGAGCAACTGACTGGCGTTTGCATGAAATCTGACAAAGCTATTGAATGAACGAGTTATGTCCTCGGGGTGGGCTCACGCCTCACAGGGAACTCAACTCTCAAGTGGGATAACTAAAATTGTATGGATGGGCGGCGCCGATGGCTACGACGCACATAATCTCCTGCCCTGACTGAGTTGAAGAATGTAAACTAGATAATTGTTTTAAATCCAATGCTGATTGCACAATTTCGTTCCATCTTTTCAACGTGAGCTAGTGTTACACCCACATTTGAGACGGATTTAATTGCGTAGCGTACAAACACGATATAGGGCCATATTTAGGATGGGCAGTTATTCTATTGTTTATAATCAGTTCTTATAATCAGAATTCATTTCACTCAGTGAATTAATCCGATGCAGTACAAATTAAAAGACAAATATTACTACACAGGACAGTATTTGCGGTGTAGGCCTACTGTAATGCTACTGACATCTCCTGGTCACGTGCTGTAACTGCATGTCATTTCCGCTGTGGCGTCGACTTGATCAAAAGCATAGAACATTCATTCAAGAAGTTCGTTGGAGCAGATGAGTAATCATCATGGTGTACTCTATGCGTGATTGCACGCGATGCAATTCATGTTTTGCCAAGAATTCAAGGCCCCTGTGAAAATAGCTTCTAGGAACTCAGATTGCAAGGCACCAAATTATACACCTGAAAAAAAAGGGGATCAGAAAACCAGCGACCTCAAACGTTTCGTACTTATAAATCCAAGCTGTATTTATACCAAAAGGCACAAAAACACATTATATAAAAATGTACCAAAACTACCACGACAGAAGATTACTTATCATTAGAGTAACACTTTTATTTCACTCTGACGAAAGCTCAGCTTATATTTCATCCTGCAAGGGAATCATTTACCACAAACACCAGATCTACAAGCTGACAATCTGTTGTGAAGCGTTGTATGCTTGTAGATCTGTTCTTTACAATAGTGTAGAAATTTAAGAAGAGTTTTGTGAATGAGGTACAATCTCATCTTTTTGTGTAATGACCTGAGTGTCTAATTCAGCCTGCTGAAAATAAGCACAATAGAGCTGTCTGACTTCTTCTGCCTGGGTCTGATCTGAGAGGTCCTGCTCGTGCCTGGGTTGTGGGTTCTCTGTCTGAGCTACCTCCTCTTGCCATTCTGCACGGAAGGTGTCCCCATGGGACTCACACACATTGTGCAGAATGCAGCAGGCCAAGACCATTGTGGGCACCACGTCCAGTCCACAGTCGTTCCTCTTGCTCAGGCACTGCCAGCGTGCCCTCAGCCTCAGCAATGCCCCCTCTGCCACATTTAGCGCTCCGGTGACCCGCTGGTTAAATCTCCGCTGTGGCTCTGTCAGGACTTCTTTGTCGACCTTCCTCCTCTCAGGATAGGCTGTCATCAGCCAGCTCTGAAGGGGATAGCAAGTCTCCCCCAGATGGATGTACCTGAACAGGCCAGACAACCATCAGTGGATACGGCACAAGAATTATGGATCATGAAAATCTGACCTGTGGCAGCCAAACTGTTATTGTCAGAAGGCTCTGTAAATGTTAAAAGTAAAAATTTAGTCATAATTGAATATATGATCTAGTTAGCATGAGGTTGTTTAAAATATATATCTATCTAAATAGCAGAAAGTCCAAAAGGCAGAAATGTAGATATAGATAGATATATACTGTCCAAAGGAACTACCGGTATCCATAGGCGCCGACTCTGTGTGGGCTGAAGGGCCGCGGCACCCCGCGAGATCAAGCCCGAAATTAACACGTACAGCTTTGTTTGAGGGGAAAACACCAGCCCCCCACCCCCACATTCCTATGGGTGGGGCTGGTGTGGGGGCTGAGGGAGCGATACGTTGGGACTGGAGGCGGAGCGCTCCCATAGCCTATTTGCATGTATGCAAACATGCCTAATAGTTCTTTTGTTTTAACCGGGCAGGTACATTCCAGTGGGGGGGCTGGTGTGGGGGCTGTGGGAGCGATAGAAACTAACGTTGGGAGGCGGAGCATTAGTGCATTTTAGGAGAGCTCACACGGCTGCTGAAACAAGTCCTGACTATCCCTGTAACGTCATGCAGCTCAGAGAGGTCATTTTCAGGTCTGCGGAGACTGAAAACCTATCTGCGATCCACAATGGGACAAGCAAGACTAAACCATCTTACTCTGCTGAACTGTCACAGGGAGGCGGCACTGAAACTTGACATGGATGTCACAGCCAACCGCTTCATATCCCGTGCATCTGTAAGGAGTAGCACCTTCCTCACTAAGAAATAAATACAATTTTTTGGTTTTGTTTTGCTGCAAGTAGCCTACTTGTATGCGGTGTTCA
Source organism: Nannobrachium achirus (assembly GCF_963921795.1). NCBI lineage: Eukaryota > Metazoa > Chordata > Actinopteri > Myctophiformes > Myctophidae > Nannobrachium > Nannobrachium achirus. Next base: position 31,805,726 of record NC_137827.1, on the reverse strand, counting down.
CTTTATAGGCCTAATAGGCTGTTGCAATAGCGTGGCCATGGTTTTAATACTATTTTGTCTTTCTTTGCATTTTATTTTCTATCATTTAGCAGACTACTGCATGATGCACGAATACAAGGGCGAGACGGCACAGTGTCTTCTGATCAATACAATGCCATGGCATTAGCTAGTTTTTTTGTTTGATACTTTGATACTATGGTGCTTAACTGTTGAAACATGCTGAACTTTCATTGTAAAAATGTACCACTGTACTATTGACAAACTGTAAATAAAGTAGGTCTATCCATAGAAAAAAAAGTCCCTTTTTTTACGACGGGACGGGGGGGGGGGGGGGGGCTCGATGCTTCAGCACCTCGCTGCATGGACAAAACCATCTAGGAGAATGTTTCTCTCCACCATAGATCGTTTTAAACTCAAACAAATTGGTACATACTATCTCTGGCAGACTGGCACTCATTTACAGTATTATATCTTCTCAGCATCTGCGGTGCTTGGATCCCTACATATTCAGGGATATCAATATCAATCCTGTCTGCATGCAGTTGCACAATTTTAGTGCGCACTAGCACAAACCTTGGGGTTTGGACAGGGACACAGACAAAGCACAACTTTGGGATTATACAGGGTTCTAAAATAATTCCCACCTGGCAATTCCTCTTTAAATGTAATAAACTCTTACCCATACCTGAGCGGTTTGCCATTGAAGAGACGGGGAGGGTCAGGGGTCAGTCCACCCTCTGAGGCTGTTGCCCACAGTGTTGAGTTTTGCAGGATGTCTGCGGGCTCAGTACCACCAGGGAAACTGGCACACACATCCCAGAACTGCCCCAGTCCATTGACAGACACCTGAATCATCAGACAGAAAGCAACAATCTTGTCAAATGACATGACTGGATAATGGTGTCAGCTGAATGCATTAAAGGTAACAAACAAAGACTATGTCAAGATATGTGTTGAGGTACACTTTTTACCACCCCCCACCGGCCATGTGAATATGGTCATTAGGGGGTGTCCTCTCTCACCTGAGACAGCACCGAAAGCCAGCCATCAGGGTTGGCATAGTCAGACACGTTGAGTGATGGTGTGATGATGGCTGTGTGCAGTGTGGCCACAGCAGCCACACAGTGAGGGAAACCCCAGCGGGAAAGGAACAACTGGGCTGAATCCTCAAGCTCCTGATCATTGGGGGGCCGCAAGTACACCGGGCTGAGGAGTGCCACGATGGCGTGACATAAGTCTCTGACACACCTACACACAGTGGATTTACCCACACCAAACAGGCTACTGATAGTGCGGTACTCAATGTTAGACGCCAGTCGCCACAAAGCGACGGCAACGCGCTTCTCCACGGGTAATGCCAGACGGAAGCTGGTGTCCTGTCGAGCGAGACGGGGCCGGAGTTTTTCACACAAATAGAAGAAAGTCTCCTTACTCATGCGGAATTTATCCAGCCAATCGGAAGGCTGGAACTCTGTCATCACCACCCGCTCCCACCAATCAGTGCTTTGAGTGTTGGTCCATGGTCGGGTGCGGATGTGGACATTGGAGTGAAGTCCTCCGGCTAACATCACCTTGGGACAGAAAAAAACAACAACAACAAAACGTGTTGTTTTAAGGAAATGTTGTTAGGCTCCTGTGGATGAAGAAAGGCAAATGAATGGCTATAAAAGCTTGATCCATGGGTAAAAATAAAATAACAGGTAGTGTAAGTAACAAAAAAATGGGGATAGTAATCGTTGCCAGAGCGTGTTTGTCTACGTCTCCCTATCTCTCCCTCTTTATGGTGGGTTGCCAATTTGGTCCAATTCGGTGTCTACTCATTTCTTTGTGTCATCATCATCAGTGTTGGGCAGTAACTACTTACTAGTAATATATTACTGTAACATTATTACTCTACCCAGTAGGGATTACTCTGCAACAAAAAAACACAAAAAAACAATATTACTGTAAAGAATTGTATATGCTACATATTACTCTGGTTTTGTTGGCTGCCTCTTGAAAACATTTTGTTTAAAAGGTCAAGAAAGACAGTTTACAGCTATATTTTATAGCCATTTTGGCTGATTGGTGACTCTTATTGATTGATATGATTATTATTTAAAACAATCATTCAGTTCTTCTAAAAGGAGTTGGCTAAACAGATTGTGTTGTTGTACACCTCTTCGTTTTATTGTTGGTCGGGGGGCAAAAGTGTAATAAAAAATGTAATATAAAATAATAATATAATATATACTCTTGATTCCAAGAAATAAGTAATAATATTACTAGTAATTTTAAGTAATTTCACTTTGTCCATGGTTTATTTTCTGTATCCCATATGAGTTCTTTCTCCTGATTGGATAAAAGTGGTGTGAATATCCTATTCTAATCTGTAAATCCCTTTTCTGTTTACTCTGAAGAGACCCCTCTTTAGCAATGTTTACTATTACCAGTATATAGAGCTATGTCATCATATTAACCTTAACAATTAAATATCACGTATTGCAGAGAGAGAGAGAGAGAGAGAGAGAGAGAGAGAGAGAGAGAGATTGGCTTACTTACCATGAGCATCCTCCTCTGTCTCTGGAAGAAGTACTGTCTATGACGGATGCGACGTTCTATCTCATTGCGTCTCTGAATGTTAGCATTGTTTATATCTCTTCTGCGTTTCAGGAGCAGATACGTCGTCAGGAACGTTAGAGACCGAAGTCTGTCTTCTGTTTCCATTTCGTTTACCAAGGAGCAGCAATATAAACATTAATGTATGGCCCACCGGTGACTAGCAAGCACTTGTTAACTGCTTTGCTATTGCTAATGGTTGATTTCCGGCTCTTGTGTGTCTTTTTGACTCACAATAATCCTAGTGTGGTGCTGCCACCTAGTGGCTGGAATCGCATCATAAACGTAGATTGTTCTCTTGAATCTGCTGCAAGTGGCAGTGTGCGGGCCTAATCTGTCCAGATACATCTAAATTAACAGAAAAAATGAACATTTTAAACAATCCGTATGTTAATTCAAAGAGCTACTTCTGAAGTGATTGAAGGTGTTCTCCATTGACACATTTAGACCATGGTGCTGGGCTGGGGCCACCTATACTGGTTGTCAATGTAATTAACCACTGCATGAAGCTCATAGTAGGCACATCTCCCCTGGCCAAGCAGTGGTGGTAGAAGTTTTGTCTATATTAATATTAGGCTAGCCTACTCATAAATGTAAAATAGCACCTGACACATTGACCATATGGCTCTTCTCCACATCACTAAAAAAAAAGAGCCAAGAAATACTAGAGGGTTATTATTACTGGTAGTCATCATTTTTAAAGTGGTATGCGGCTTCACAGTGATAATTGGAATACAACTATGGTTATGTCTTTTGGGCCTTGATTTCTGATGAAAAAAACCATCTCCAGAGTCTCATCTCTGACAGCTTTACAGCCCATTAAAATGGACCAAGGCTTTTAGAAGGCTTTTATTTAATTTATTCATTTATAATCCCCCCAACCACCTTGAGTTATTTTCTGGCAAACAGCAACTTTGTGTAAATTGGGGTTAGGTTCAATTCATTTTCAACTTGGCCAATTAAAGGGCAATGCCACTCAGTCTACACATAAATTTACATAATGGTTTTCTAATGGCCCTGGACAATATATAGTGAACCCCAGAAAGTTAGAGACAGCATTAAAAACTCTTGCAGGCTTGTGTTGCCATACCAATAAATGTGCAACCAGGAGCAACAGCATTAATAACAAATTACTCTGAAAACTCATAATATTTGTCTGTACTTTTATGTGCTTTTATATGTTACATAGCCTATTACAAACATAGTATATATCTTTATAATAATTATATATTTAATATTTAACCAATGAACATTAAAACATATCTCATGTTTTCAGTTCCACACTCGCAAATGTGTTTTCAGTTCAGTCACCATCTTCTTTAACTTATCCCTATTAATCTGTACATTCATTTCACATTTCAGTTTCATACCTGCGGCAGGCTGTGCTATATCACATAGTATGTGCAGGCAAAACGACCACACAGAGCTTTTTACTAGTTAAACTAAGTGATTAGAATACATAGTAAAATTAAGACTAGGACACAACTCTAACTCTGGTGATAAAGAGCTCTGCCGCAGCATTCTCAAACTCTTTTGCATCCATATTTCCACCTGGCCCCGCTGTCTGGGCACCGGCCATCGCCTGGGCCAGCTTGCAGGGAGATATTTTAGCACTGGCCTCCAGATAGCGGTTGGCCTTCAGGTTGGTCTCCAGGCAGGCATTGGCTTTGGTGTTAGCATTAGCACTGCGGTTCGTATCACAGCCCTGGGAGGTCTCCAGAGCGTCCTGGAGGGTCCCCAGTACAGCCACGCAAAGTGCCCGACCCGCAGGCCCCTCATCAGGGCAACATACCTCAGCATAAAGTCTCTGTGCCTGACGTATATAGTCTGAGAATACAGCACACGTGAGCACACCGTGACGGAAGACATCGTAGGGGACGGCTTCATGGTCTTGGCAGTGGAGGCGTCGGAGGAGAGGAGCAGAGGTAGACGCAGGGACCCCGCCTTCACTGCACAGGCACTGGAGTGTCTGGGAGTAGAGGCCACCTCTTACCCCACCGCCTGTTGGGCTGTTAGTAGAGACCTCGGGGCCATCAGGGCCCTCAGGAGCCACACTTTGCTGTCTCTGGGGACCAGTCTGAGCCAGGATGTCATAGGCCACACGCACATTATTGCTGAAGGCAGATCTTGAGATAATAAATGAGAAATACACGTACAATAAATCATTTTATTATCATCAAAATGTAGGACTACAGTGCACTAGTATACACTGCTAAATATATCTCTGGGCCTATGTAAAATGTATGGGTCCATTACTATATTATCAGAATTAAACTGAATTTAGCTGCTTTACACTCCAAGATAGGCCTAGTTCATCAGCAGCAGTGACCATGCAGTGACCACCACCATAGTCCTATTAGTCCCACATACATAGCCTTCTTGCTTTAAGAATATTTTGTCTGCAGCCACTTAAGATTAATAAAGCCAATATGGTTTTAATATCTATAAATATGTAGCCTATTTCGTTAATTTCAAATGACAAGCCTGCATACAAGGTGTTTAGCACACCATTTAAAGCTCAATTTAGGCTGTAGCCAGGTCTTATGATTAGAATAGGCACAGCAGCATCAACATCCATCCATCTGAACAGACCTTTGCGAGTGATGCGCCAGCCGCAGGTGCCACAGTGCTCTGTTGAGATGCTGCTGCTCTTGCGGGCCGCCGGTCGGCTGGTCTCCATCACTACACCCACCAACCGCCCCGTTGTCGTCTGTCACAGAGGCGAGGTTGCAGAAGTGGTCGGCTAAAAACCCGACGGGGTCGTCCGATCTGGACTCGACCAGCTTCAGCAGCGCTCCGCGGAGTAGCTCCCCCACACCCATATGCGACAGAACGTCCCTCTCCGTCTCTGCTCTAGTCGTCTTGACTTCAGACATCATCCCCGAAGTAACACCGGACCTGCGCTTCTCCGCCATTGCTGTGATGATACTTGCTGGCAGTAAAAGCTAAAGTAACGAAGTACATTTACTTAAAATGTACTGGAGTATTTCCAGTTTTCTGTATTTTACTTCTACTCCACTACATCTTTGATCCAAATAGGCCTATTGTATTTTTACTTCACTACTAGGCCTACTTTTATTTGAAAACTGTAGTTACTATTGTAGACTAATTATTAGCCTATTACAACAAAACACACCACCACTTCAGCCCTCTATAACCTATTTTCGGCCATTTGAAAATAGCAGATCTACGACTACACTACAAGCTCACACAGCTTATATGTATTATCTATTTTCAAAATATTTTGTACGCATTTTGAACTTAATTGGGACATTCTGCACAGTGACTACTTTTACTTTTGGCACTTTAAGTAGGCTACATTTTTATACCAATACTTTGGTACAGAGTAGGTCTATTTCTACATTGCAGTAGGCCTATTGGTCCTTTAGCCTACTTTTTCCACCATGGATGCTGGGAAGAAACGGCAACGGAAGTGATTCATACCTCTGCTGAATCAGAGGTCCGTTCCTGTTGATCACGTTGGTCCATTCATTGCCGTTTAGGCAAGGCCTACCACAAGTGTCGAATAAACCGTGTGACTCCAGTCCGTATCCAAATCGATATGATGATAAAGATCTAAGATGATTTAGGAAAAAATTATAACTTGATCCCCACACACTGCTTGTTGTTGGCTGCTCGTTGGTTGCTAAGGACGCTGTCTGACGATTGCGCGCGAGCGTATGTGCGCGTGCGTGTGTAAAGCAAGCTGGCAAGCAACCTACAGTACAAAATTACAAAACGTTATTAAGCAAAAGTTTATTATCAACTATAAATACCATGATTTCACAGAATATTCCAAGTAAGTTTAGATAGTGTTTTTTGCTTATTAGTTTCATTTTATAACTGCCGATCCTGTGCAACAAAAACTAAACAAAAAAATAATAATAAACACAGACGGAGACTTGCTGAATATTTTTGTAACAGTCACGTATTAGAAGACAACTAGAGAGACGGACAGACAGACAGACAGACAGACAGATCATGAGGACATGCAGTGAATACCAGAAGAGTCGCTGGAAAGAAACTCGCCTGGGCTGGGCTGATGGTTCATACCTTTTGATTGATTGATTGAGGTATTTATTGGAAGTTTTGGATAGGAAAAGGTACAGTTCACTGATACAATGTCAACTAAAAGGAAACTCGGGTAAGGCAAGGCTTATTTGTTATTTTCCATTGAGATCCTTAATATCCTTATATACCTCTGTAAACTATGCCTAAACAGTTAAACCTAACCTTATTCCTAACCTTAACCTCAGTAAAACGGTGCCAAAACCTAACCCTATTCCTAATCTTAACCTCAGAAAGATGCATAATAATCCTAAAGTTATTTATAACCTTATTCTCAGTAAAACAAATACAAGAATAAAGATCTCTGCGAGTTTCTTTCTGGCGACTCTACCGGTTACCTATGCAGTACCACAATACTACAGAACCTTTACTTGAGAGACGATAAAATTGCAAAACAAAATAGTATTTTCGCTTTCTATCAAGGGCAAGTAAGATCATCTGCAGTGATTTTGTCGCTTCAGTGTTCACCAACTCCATTCTCCTGAGGTAGATGGTAACCGTTGCTGAGGGCCTTTTCTTTCTTGGTACCATGGATCAGTTTGTTCTGATGAGGCAGGAAGCCTCTTTGCAGCTTGTGCTCAAGGTGCATGTTGCTCTGAGGAGGAAGTCCCAGGCATGCTCTGGAACCAACAAAAAGGAGGCAATCTGCATTATATGACCAGAAATTCAAACGTCTATCTTGTTAGTCATGGTTCCTGAAATCATCTGTATCATCCTCTACCACTCTATACCACATAGTTTCCTACAGTCTAGCTTTGGACCCACATTAATCAACCCCTCCCACACATCAGTAGCAACATCCCTGAGGCACAGTTATTTACAGTAGCCTGGATATTTGGGTATCTTTTATCCTCCCTCTTCCTTTCCTTTAATTACCAGCCTCACTACTGTCTTCCATAAGTAAAGTACAAATGCCAAAAACATCATATATATTTTTGGAGCGGTGAAAGCGCTCCCAATAGACAGGTATGTCCGTGGCTGGCTGGCTGGCTATGTGGCTGGCTGGGTATGTCTGTAGCCTGGCAATACCTTGAGTGGCCACACAAGTTAAAGGAGGGGCGCTGTTGTGCAGGCACACACACACACACACACACACACACACACACACACACACACACACACACACACACACACACACACACACACACACACACACACACCGCTCCACTTCGAACCGAGGTTTGATTTTTGAAATTAGCACAATAAAATAGATATTTCGATTTCTTTGGTTCACTGGCTCTATATACTGTACGCAGCAGGGAAAAGCACATTCTAACAGTATATGAATCTACAGTAAACCTACAGTAAAGTCTCCCACCTCATCAGGGGTGTCACACCAAATTCTGGGCCCTGGGTACAAAGATTCACTGCGGGCCACCCATAAATGTTCTTCATAGGGGGAGGGGGTTTAACCAATTTAGACTGGGAACGCATTACGCATTATTTTGTGCTTTAACTATTGAAAAATAGCAGATATACAAGCTCACAGCGTGGCACCGAGTGCTTTGAATATTTCAAATCCCCTTTACAAAGGTTTTTTGAAAAAACTATGTTTCCCTTCTCAAAATAGTTAATTCCAGGGACCCCCCAGAAGCAAAATTTGAGTTACAAATGTTCGCTTAAAAAATACATATACCCGTATTTTCCGGACTATAAGGCGCACCGGACTATAAGGCGCACTGTCAATGAATGGTCTATTTTCGAACTGTTTTCATATATAAGGCGCACTGGACTATAAGGCGCACATAATAGACGCTAAGGTTGCGTTATGCATCCAACAGATGGAGCTGTGCTAAAGGGAATGTCAATGTCAATGAATGATCCATATATAAGGCGCACTGGACTATAAGGCGCACTGTAGTTTTTTGAGAAAATGAAAGGCCTTTAAAGGGCCTACACCATGCTTTTAAAACTATATTTTTTGTATAAATATATGCTCAAAATTGAGCATAAGACAGGTTTTAACCCTCAAAAAACACTCTGACCATTCTTTTTGTTTGTTCTAGCTCTACTATAATGAGGCTCTCCAGCTGCAATACCAAAACGGCCTCTGTTTGCTCAGGGGCGCATCTAGTGGGGTTTTTCCAGAAAAAAAATAAGTTTTTTGAAAAAAAATAAGTTTTTTGAAAAAAAAAAAGTTTTTGAAAAAAAAAGTTTTTTGAAAAAAAAGTTTTTGAAAAAAAAAAAGTTTTTTGAAAAAAAGTTTTTTGAAAAAAGTTTTTGAAAAAAAAGGTTTTTTGAAAAAACATTTTTTTTTTGAAGTTTTGAAGTTTTGACTGCATTGCATTTTTTTGAAAAAAAAAATTTTTGAAAAAAAAATTTTGATTTTTTTTTTTTTTTTTTTTTTTTTTTTGACTGAAAAAAAAAAACGGGAAAACGAGAGTGACGTCACTCTCGTCAACTCTCAGAACAGCACTGTTCTGAGAACCCGTGGAAAGCTTTTCATCTCTGTCTGCCCAAAACCAGAGAAAGACACAACGGTCAGAAATAGGACTTTGTGAGGATAGAAGGTGCCAGTGGGACCCCAAAAAAAGGTTTTAAAATAGAAAAAGTGAAAATTCATGGTGTAGGTCCTTTAAGTGCGCCTTATAGTCCGGAAAATACGGTATTCAAAGATTTGCACACATTTTCACAACTTTTCAAACATAGCAGATCTACAAGCTCGCAATGTGAGCTTGTATATCTGCTATTTTTCAATAGTTAAAGTATAAAATAATTAAGGCCCCTCCACCTTGGGCACTAGTAACTCAGTCCCACTTTTCCCCCAGTTGTGACGCCCCTGCTCCCACCTCATTATGTTCTCTATGCAGGCTCTCTGACGGAAGAAAGCGTTGACCAGCGGGGCCCCGGCAGGGACCAGGGGAGCCTTGCAGAGGAAGGAGAGCAGGGCCAGGACACTGTGGAAGGACTGGAAGTCCTCCTCCCCCTGGGGACGGATGGTGATCCGCTGACACAGCTCTGTCAGAATCACCAGGTCCAGAATGATTGGACTGGCTAACAGCGAGTCCTTATAGGACAAAAGGCACAGGTACAGTAGTGAGTGTGAAAATGTGGCAGAAAATTTGATAATGCAGCACAGAAAACAGTAAGATTGCCTTAGCTGGGGACTTCCAGTAATGTGTAATACGTTGAGTGAAATGGCCATGTCTGTAATTTGTCAAGTAAAAAATTCCAATGGCAATTACCTACTGTACTATAATTCTGTGCGCAGATAGTGGTCCCCTGATGATAATCAAATGCTCAGTAATTTTAGCTGTAATTTGCCTTAATGTGCCTTAATGCTTCATCTTCTAGCATTTTAAATGGATGCAGTAGTGAAATGAATTCAGACATTTCGGCACACACTTCTCTCTTTTATGGATGGGCACCCAAGCAGGAAAGCCAAATTAATGTTTTCCCACACTATGTGGTTATGAATAATCTCCTCAAATTATTGCTGAAAGTGCAGTTCACGGATAAACGATGAAAAAGACTAAATGGGATGGGTGCTGGATCAAGAAATACTTAATGAAGTTGAAACAGAATAATCCTCCACACACCAAACAGGATCTGTTTATATCTTCTAGACCAGAGAGTGACGTTTCGAGCAACAAGGCTCTTCCCCAGACTTCTGTTTCATACAGAGAGTTGCCATCTTAAAGCCCTATTCACACAGTGCTAGAATTACCTGGCTTGTGACCAATGGTAATTTGTAATAATTGCAGAGGTTATCTTAATCCTGTGCGAATGGACCATACTATATCTGTAATTAATCAAATACATTTGAGTAAAATACAGTCTTTAGGCGTAAAATACAGTCTTTTAGGCGTATCTCGTGCAAATGCAATTACGAGGTCCCCAGGTGATATGAGTCCTGTGTGAATAGGGCTTTAATACCCATAGTGACTATTCCAAATCCATGTGATACAAGACGTCAGTTGTGCATTGTAATAAGTAGTGGGGTATAATTTGTTTAATCATGTGTTCAATGCCTAGATTTGTCTTACTCTCATGGCTCACCTACTACCTCACCCTGACAAAACAGTGGTAAATTTAAGCACATTTCAGAGTAGTCTGTCCTGTGAATAAGCTGCAAAAACGCAGAGGTCAGTGGGTAAATCATCAAGTATTATTATGTGAAGAAGACAGAAAGTTGGAAATTGATCAGTAGTTTAAATGCTGTATGCGCACATTTCACGGATACCGGTACATACATATGCTTCTAGATTTGTAGACGTGTGAATATTTAGTGATCACTAACCTCACAGGTGTTGTGCAGTACAATGGTGTTGGTCCCTCCCATCATGATTTCAGAGGTGTATTCATCCATGGCACGCTTGCTGTCTCCGACATAGGGGACATACTTAATCACCACCTGTTAACATGCCTCTTTCACTCATACACACACACACACACACACACACACACACACACACACACACACACACACACACACACACACACACACACACACACACACACACACACACACACACACACAAGAGAACCGACGTTGAATCAGGTACACCTTTCCATTATCTGTTAGTTAGGCCGTTAGGTACCACCTATCTACATCCCAAGCGCATGGGTGCTCACACGCACACACGCAAACGTACACACACGCACGCACGCATGTACACACACGCACGCACGCATGTACACACATGTACACACATGCAGAAACTCACACAGTGGTCAGGTTTCTCTCCGGGCTGGTACAGGATGGGGTTGGACTGAACCATGTCATCCACCACATTGCTCTTGGAGATCTCCTTGGAGCGGAACTGCTGCGGAGCCGAAAGGTTCTTCCCATCATTGTTGCCAAGGTGATTGTAACTCACAATGGAGGTAGGCTGTTGTGGTGACAGGAAACTCAAATCATGTAAGGAAGAGCCAGTGAGTACACTCTATCAGACACCGTAAACCGATGCAGAGCCCACTGACACTGTGGGAGCCAACCCAAGGTACTGCTAAGAGAGGAAGGGGGCACACCATCTATGTGGAAATCAGAACCAGCAACACTGCAGAGCTCCAGACTGTGATGCTGGATAGGAGGGAGTGGAGGGCAACAATCTACACACCCGCACTAGCCTGACACTCAGCCTGAAATTTTATTTCGTTTCACTCCTCCGTTCAGCTCCGATCAAGCTACAAGGGGCTATCAAATAAGCATTCCAGAGGTGATTGCTTTCATGTGTAATCAGTAATCACATTCACTAGAATCAGTGTAATTATCTGATATTAGGCAGCATAATTATCTGATAATAGACCGATGCTCGTTGCGAACAATGTCCGTTGGGAACGTATGCCCCTCCTGCAATAAATACCCTTTATATCCCTTGCCTATGGTGTCAGTACTATGACGTCATATTGATGACATCAGGGATCTCCACACATGGGCATAAAAGGGACACATAGAGACTAAGATACTGTGCATTTTATAGATGTAAGATTAACATAGATGAACTCCCTCTAGGCTGGCAGTCAATAAACCAGATGGCAAAACTGCAGTAAAATTGATTCTATCATTCATTTTCGCCACAGATATGGTTCTGTGTAGGGAATGCTTCCTGCATAAATGTTCATGTCTGGCATAGTCATTGTGTCATCATGTAACTTAGAATAGATGACACAATGTTCGATTTATGTTAAATTATCAAATCACCTATAATTATTAATTGATGACCGAATGTCTGTCCATCCGAACTAATCCTCTAGTCTACGTTTGGTGAGGCTTAAACTTGAGGATTGACACACATGACATTTTGGCCATCCAGACTAAGGCGTAAACGGGTAAGGCTGCACACGGGTAAGGACCAGTAACTATTAATCGACCGAATGTCTGTCCATCATGACAGGGAAAGGACTAGTGTTAAATAAATGATTAGATCTCCTCTCACCTTGATACCTGCGCTGATCAGAAAGTCCACCAGCACTGACTTGATCTTTGTTTGACCGGACTTGAAGTCATCCCCACCAATGAACACCCCTTTCTGCACCGCCAGCTCCACAGCCCCAGGCACAAAGGTGTTCTGCGGGGACCCATTGATGTATGCGCAGCCCTCCAGTATACTGGCCACAGCGAACAGAGTGGAAGGAGACACCTCTGCACCAGACTTTGAAGATATAAGGAAACAACCAGTTTGTATTCCTATTAAACTTATCATCATCGCAGAACACCTGTCTCATTAGTTGAACACAGAGCAGAGAGACCACCAGGCCTGCAAGGCGATATGTTTCTCCCAGGACAGTCTTTACACTATCTCACAACTGTAGAATAGTCTGTAGTGATTATGTAACCTTATGGGATTTGCTGAAGGTAATACACCTGAAAGACATCATCAATGCTGACAACAGTACAGGCCGGTGTACTGCAGACTGGAGATAAAAAAAATAACCACTAGCGGAAGAGCAAATCATAATTTCATTCTCCACCATCAGAGATTAGAAACAGATGACTATTTCAGGCCTGCGGTGAGTTTTGAATTTGTGTGTGTGTGTGTGTGTGTGTGTGTGTGTGTGTGTGTGTGTGTGTGTGTGTGTGTGTGTGTGTGCCCACAGTAAAGTGTTAGGAAGAGTAATCTTTTTATCCTTTAAGCTTTATTAATCACACAATGTGATGTAGGATTACTGGTTCCTAGAATTAGTTTGAGATTAAAGTAGAATGGGTAGCTCATAACAGCTAGGCATTGACATAATTTAGTCTTGTTTCCCATACAGATTACACCTGTAGCCATTGAATGTATAGTAGAATGTCATGGGAAGAAATCATTTGCTTTGCAGTGACAAGGACTATACAAACATGGAGGGGGTGGGGGGTTACGAAGTTGTTACCTTGATGGCGGCCAACAGGTTCTGAGCTGTGTCATTGACACCGGGGATGATGCTACAGAAGCGTTCGGTGTTGGCGGTCCACAAGACAATGACTTTGTCCACACTGCTTGACCGCCGGAAGTCTCTAATGTCTTCTCTGATCTGTTCCATCTAGAGATGAGGAGGGAGTTAGAATGAACGGAATGGACAAATGGAAAACGCACCTCCCTCAAACATGTTGGTTGCGGAACTTATGTCATTTCTGAAATTTGGAAAAGATTATATTTTTTGTCTCATCTCTCACTTCGAAGCAATACAAATCATTGCATTAGACTAGAGTGCCAGATATGTGATTATATTTGGAATATTATAAATTGACCTGGAATGTGTACATGCATATATATATCTGTGTAGCTAGTGTGGACACTATGTATAGGTTCGAGGGTGTGGGTAATTTTGTTTATAACTGCAGGCAACGCTTGAGGTTGAGATAACATGATTATTATTTGTCTCCACCAGGCCGGAACGGCCAGGGCGGAGATTGTTTTCGGTCTTGTGAGTCTGTCTGTCCATCTGTCTGTGAGCAGCTACAGTAATCTCGGGCCCTACTAGTGTTCTATATCAAAATTGGCGCAATCAAGGTGCAAGGTTAGACCATGCACCATGACACAAAGTTCCACCGTTACAACAGGACGCTGAGATTTGAGGCTAACCTGCTCAGCCATGGTCCCTGTGAGCACATTGTCAGCTCGGCTCTCTTGGTTAGCAGCAATGAATTCCGGGATATAGATGGAAGCCCTGGGTCTCAGACAGGACATGAGAGGACGGAGCTGCTCCTGCACTGACCAGTCAAGCACTGCAGCTCTCTCCATCGCACAACCCAGGTCCAACGAGGAGATGTCCCATCCTAATAATAAAGCATGCATACACACATAATAATAATTCAAAAAGAGAAAGAAAGAAGCACTGCAGGGATCAGTAGGCTCTCAGAGACAGGTGCTCTTTGGTGATACAGATAGGAATATATGAACAAAATTTTTTTCAAAGAAGTACTGCTAAATTCCAAAGGTGTAGACAGCAGACGTACAGAGAAAGGAATTCCAAGGCACTCCGTCTTTAGTGAAAAAATATATGATTTATTTTGCCCAAGGCAACAAGTTAATCTATCTATAAATGCGAGAAGTCTCTGCGTGCGTGTGTGTGTGTTTGTAATCCGCGTATCTCGAGAACCGTTCGTCCCACCGGCTTCAGATTCGGCACGCGCGTTCCCCGCCGCGGCACGGAGTGCAGTGCCGGGTCTCGACCCGACGGTTTTCCCGAACTGGCGCGAAACGTTCGGAATCTCCTTATTTGATTGTTGGTTTATTTGGTTGATTGTTGACATCAGGCTGTTCCGGAGGAAATCGGCGAAAGCTCTGACTCATTGTGACATCACTTCATAAAAGGCTCTGACATCACGTACGCCACATGAGTCAACAAAAAATCTCTGTGAGTGTGTATGTATGTATGTAATCCGCGTATCTCGAGAACCGTTCGTCCCACGGGCACGCGCGTTCTCCATATATGGGCATAAAATGAATGCCCCCATATATGGGCATAAAATGGATTGCAGACCGACAGATACAGATATCTCCATATATGGACATAAATGGACAGAGGCAAACAGATGGTCAAAGATCTCCATATATGGGCATAAAATGGACGCAGACAGACAGATACAGATATCTCCATATATGGGCATAAATGGACACAGGCAAACAGATGTTCAAAACGGGTCCTATGACAACAGGTATAATGAGGTTTGCATTAAAGGGGGAACCGGCACTGTGTCTGCAACACAGTTGGAGGCACAGACAGATACTCAATATATGGGCATAAAATGGACGCAGATAGACAGATATCTCCATATATGGGCATAAAATGGACCCAGAACTATAACTGCAGTGATCTCCATATATGGACATAAAATGGACAGCGACATACAGACAGACAGATACAGATAACTCCATATATGGGCATAAATGGACACAGGCAGACAGATGGTCAAAACGGGTCCTATGAAAACAGGTATAATGGGGTTTGCATTAAAGGGCGGGGCATTCATTCCCTATTTACATTGTTCCGAGTTGGCCAGGTCGCGGACTAGACGCTGGGCCGCCCGAAGGGCGGCCCAGCTTCTAGTAATAATAATGTATTAAAGCTACAATGAATAAAAGTTATGTTAACCAATGTGCATGGTCTGTTCATTCATGCAATATAACTTATTTTCTGCAGTGGTTGGAAGTGGTCTCCATACTCTTTCATTGAGGAATGTTGACACCTACTGATTGACAAGTAGTACTGCCTGAAGCTCATACCCACACTATCTCGGCTTAACAGAGCGATAGAAGTTTGGTTTTCCAGGCCCAGGCTCGAGTCCCGGGTAGGACAAGAAACTGCAACATTTCTCGCCCCAATAACAAACTCTAAGAAATTCCATAAATTAAAAGATGTGAAAATAGCAGATCCACAAGCTCACAGCACATCGCGATGCAACACACTGTGAGCTTGCCATGTTCACTTGTTTGGGTCCCAAAGAGACATCAAATGTCTCTTTTGGGTCTTGAGCTAACGCTTTTGGGAACCACTGCTCTATGAGTTAATGTTTCCCAACCCAAGGAATGACCAAGATTATGTAAAAAAAACAACTCTGACCTCTTTGGCTGTCTAAGGGTCTCTCTCTTTCTCTCTCTCTCTCTCTCAGGGTGCAGGCAGACATGTAGCAGCAAGCAGCATAAGCCCCGTCCACTCCCATGTTAAGGGAACGACAACGACAGAAGCGTCATTGATCCGCTGCTGATGCTTGTGCACCAAGCTCCTATTCAACGCATGGGGTTCAGCACTGCTCAACTGTCACCCGGTAGTGATAGGCACTAACCAATGGGGCAAAACTTAACGCCGGAAGAACGGCACTCACATCAGCCGCTCAAGTATCAAAGTTCAAAGGAACATCAGGAAATGCCACAATAGGCAGCGTTATTCCGAGCCTGATATGTGATCGCGCCCTATCTCTCTCTCTCTCTCTCTCTCTCTCTCTCTCTCTATCTCTCTCTCTCTCTCTCTCTAGTACACATATATCACAGACCTCACCCACATTGCCAGTTATCAGTTAACGGGTGAAAGGTCAGACTTCATGCAGGCTGTGTAGGATCACCCGTACCGTCAAAGGTGATATCATCAGGGTGCACCATGGGTAGGAGGTCACGAAAGGGAACGTTGACCTCTCCCTCCGGCCCTGACCCCAGACAAACAGTAGACGCCTGCAGAAGTGAGCCAAAATAGTTTGCTCTCTAAAGAATGTGGAAGAAAGGAAAGAGAAGGGAAAAGATTACAACCATTCTACTCTCAGTTGAATCATCACCCATCATGTGTTTTTTATCATTTTCACAAATGTATTCATATTTTACATCAAGGGGAAGACAACAAAGTTAAAGAAACCTGTGCGGAAAAAGTCAATTTAACACTCTCAGATTTAAGTGAACACTGCATAGTTTACCATGTGAGAGCCAGTGGTAGTAACAGAGAAAGAGAAGTAACAATGGCCATTTAAGGTAATGATGTGAAGACCTAGAGTCAATTAGGCTCCAAACGGTCTACTGGACCTGTCAGCATGTCAAAGATATTAATGAGATACCTCCTCTCTGGCACTGCAGAGTAGAATAGAAGAATAGAAACAGTATCCTATTCAATTATCATACCATATTATCTTAAACAGATAGTCACAAGCACTTGATAACATCATTGGTATCCCATAGACAGACGTAACCACTTTTAACCTTTAACCTGTTGTACTAGTGAAAGTCAACAAATACTCAAAATGTTTTTTAGTTACAGTACTCCAAAAAACAAATGTACTTAGTTAATGTCCAACACTGCTTGCATGTGTGGGTAATGGGTATCTCTCTCCTCACACCTTTTCTCCAGTCTTGGTCCTCCAGGTGAGGCCCAGTCTGTTGGCCAGTACAGCAGCAGTGACTGTCGTACCATTGTTTCCCCCCCAGCCCACCAGCATGACACCCAGTCGGGGGACATGGCGCTCTGTGTGGAATGTCAGCTCGCTGGCGGTTGGGGTTATCTGAAACAAGACAAAATACGGAATCGTCCCTTATTTACTATGTAGAAACTAGAAGACAAAAAGACCCTTATTGAACTGATAAGGGACACACTTTGTTCCTTATTTTTGGGAATTAATCAAAGACATACATCTTACAAGTCCAAACAGTTCATATGCATACATTAATAGCCTACCATGGTTTCTCAAAGTGGGCACTCAAACCCTCTATACATAGTAAAACGAGGTTGCACTATACTTTGTGCATTCTTTTTTGATATACAGTACACCAAGTCTCTGTGCCAAAAATAGCCGATCTACAAACTGTGAGCTTAATTGTAGATCGGCTATTTTTGGCCAATGTTCCCCCCAGAATAGGGATGCTGGGGTTCAAATGGTTAAATGTCAACTATAAAGTTATTTTCAATCTGTCCTATGGAAACTGATATTCTCTCACGTTTTCCTGGTGAAAGGGTATGTAACAATTCAGGGGTGCTGTGGATGACAACGTTATTTACAGGGAGACAAAAATGTTTGAGAACCTTGGACAGCTTTCTTCTATACTCTACACACCAAATCTCTTGTCTTGGCCAAATAGAGCCGATCTACAAGCACACAACACATCGCAACAGATCCGCTATTTCTTTTACTTATGTTACCACCAGAATATGAATGCTGGGGTTTAAGTGATTAATAATATACAAAAACTGTAGGCTACATAGTACGATTTTATATTTTTCTGGATGTCCCTTACTTTTCTTAGAAAAATGGGACACTTGACTGGGTGTCCCTTATTTGAATTGCAGATGGTTCACAACCCAACAGACACATATAGGCCAGGGCGGCCTATATGTGTCCATTTATTCCATTCATGCACAGACAGAAAATGTGACTTACTGTGATTTTGTTCCCATCTCTGTGTACCGCTGTAGTATGGTAGGAGTACTGTGCTTCAATGTGTGTATCTGTGTACCTGACATTAGAACTGTTGATGTGAATGTTCTCTGACATGGCTGCAGTCTGCAAAGAGATAAAAGAGGATTTAAAAACGGGTCACTGCACCAGCCTGCACTGCAGACTGCAGTCAGAACAAACCTGCTAACAATTCTCATGTTGGTTTACTTTTCACAGTGTTGTAAAATATGTCCGCTTCCACAAGTTAAACAGTGTAGCTAAGCCTACTGTGTAGGGCAGCTATGGCACTGGTGGAAAAAGTACGTACTCAATGTTTTACTTAAGTAAAAGTATCAATACTGCAATGTAGAAATACTCTGTTACAAGTACAAGTTTTCAAATGTATAAAAGTCTTTTAAAAATAGCAGAGCTAGCAGATCTCACAATGCAAGCTTGTAGATCTGCTATTTTCCAAAATCTTCAAAGTAACTAGTAACTAAAGTTTTCAAATAAATAAAAGTAAAAGTACAATATTTGCCTCTGAGATGTAGTGGAGTAGAAGTGTTCGAAAATGTAAATACTCAAGTAAAGTAGGCTACAAATACCCAAAAAAATCTATTTAGGCTATTTCAGTAGGCATTCTGTAGGCCTAGTATATGCTAACATTCTTCATGTAGCCTAAAACAAAATGGACTGAGGATGGTTAGCGGACGCGTTATTTGGAATTGCACATAACCACCACTACACTGTTGCATGATTACAACTCGGAATTTGTTCGTGAGACAGACGCCGGGAGGTAGTATAATAATAGTAGTTAAGAGTTTACGCAAGAAACAAGTAAAACGAGAATATTTGCTTACCCTTTCTTCCGATGCAGCAAGACACACCGTGTTCTCTAAATAAAGCTGATATACCCTTCCCTGAGGCAAACTTCGCAGAAAGTGTAGCTACACTTGCTCGTCTCCTGATCGTCAGCATCTGAATAGAAAGCAAGATGATTTCTGCTGGCCTTCCTCTACTCTGGTCCTGGCCCGCGGCTGCGAGAGGAGTGTCTTCTCTTCTTATAACGTAGAGCACTGGTTCCCAAACTGTAACATTGGGTCGGCCCGTCGGGACCCAAATGAGGTCAGTGGCAGATTGGTCACGGACCAATTTGTATGGGTCACGACTCGAGTAAAAATTCAATTTTATTTTCATACAATCAGATAGAGTCAGTGGTCTTCAACTAAGTGAGTATAGGTTCTCAACCTGTGAGAAAATATATAAAAAATACATTAAATGGAAAGTTCAAATATGATTATTTTTGGGTGAGTGGCCTTCAGAGGTACTAGAACCACATACTTAAAGGATTTTCTTTCATATTTTTTTCATTTATTGCGACCGTCAGGGAGCAGTTTACTATGAAAACCTCCACCGGCCGTCTGTCCGTCCGTCACACGTCACACGTCACACCTTTGCCCTGCTCATATCTCCGCATCAGTATGACATCACACCACATGTGTACACAAACCTTTGTGTACGTTGCTGTGGCAACAGTCTGTTGTTGCTGGTCTGTTAGTGTACGTTAGCAACCACCTTAGCAACCATGGTTTTACCCTAGCAACCAACTGTTTACCCTAGCAACCAACTGTTTGCCATAGCAACCATGTTTTTTTACCCTAGCAACCAACTGTTTACCATAGCAACCAGATACGCAGAGCAGGGATCTCCATATATGGGCATAAACAGGTGACATCACACTGATGTCAGATACTCAGAGCAGGGATTTCTCCATAATATATGGGCATAAAAGGGATTCTGTTAGGGATCTCCATATATGGGCATAAAAGGGATTCTGTTAGGGATCTCCATATATGGGCATACAAGGGATTCTGTTAGAGATCTCCATATATGGGCATAAAAGGGATTCTGTTAGGGATCTCCATATATGCGCATAAAAGGGATTCTGTTAGGGATCTCCATATATGGGCATAAAAGGGATTCTGTTAGGGATCTCCATATATGGGCATAAAAGGGATTCTGTTAGCTGTTAGTGATCTCCATATATGGGCATAAAAGGGATGCTGTTAGGGATCTCCATATATGGGCATAAAAGGGATTCTGTTAGGGATCTCCATATATGGGCATGAAAGGGATTCTGTTAGGGATCTCCATATATGGGCATAAAAGGGATTGTATCCCAGATGATGCCCTGTTAGGAGATCCACACTAACAGAATCCATATATGGTCCTACCGACAGCTGCTATAAGCCAACCCTGGCGATAAGGTCTGAGTCGAAGAAATGCTTCTTTCCTGGCAAGAATTGCCCCTTTATACTGTAGGGCTCGTTTGTGTATTGTATGACATCACGCCACATCATCGGCTGAGGACTGTGTGATGTCATCATATCTCCATATATGGAGACATAAGTTGCTCATGCCCAAATATGGGCTGGTGAGGTCAGACTTAGTGTGATGCGTAGGTTATCTCCATATATGGAGATTCAACTTCAATGAGTAACCATGGCAAACTGTCAACTGCCCGTATGTCTTGATAATTGGTAAAACAAACTTTTGGCCTATTTTTCGATTAGGGAGTCTTACTGGTTTTATCTAATCAGGCTTTTATAACCATTAGAGAAATGTCACATGTACACATTTTTACAGTCTATGGGTTGGTTCCCTTGACACATCACTGTGACATCACAGGTGATATCACAGGTGACATCAACTATGTACTGTAAAAGTCCATAATATATGGGTATTCCCCAGAATTCCTTTTTTATGCCCATATGAAGATCCCTGATGTCATCGATATATATCACTGGCCAGATGGCCAAGACATGGCCCATATCTGTGTGGCTGATTCAAATAGGGATCTCCATGTATGGGCATTCAATATTTTGCTACCCCCGTATGCCCATATATAAGGCCCTTCTTGCTCCCATGTATGGAGATCCCTGTACCAATGTCATCAATATTAAGGACATATCTGGGAATGCCCATATTTGGTAATATGGGCATGTTTTGACATTGTTGAGTATCATGAGGGGTCTCCATATATGGGTAACTGGTCCAATATTCATCACTGGCCAGATAGGGCGAGGTCGCATGTTGCCCTGAGGCGTCTTATTGCGACCGTAGGTCGCATTTACTACCAAAACCTCCACAGGCTGTCTGTGCGTCAGTCAGTCAGTCACACTTTTGCCCTGCTCATATCTCCACAACCGTTGCCCCCATCCATGCCAAATTTTGCACACACACTCCTTGACTGCCAAACTACAACCTCCAAGGACCCCCGGAGCCCCAGGGACCCCCAGGTCCCTGGGGGACCCCCAGATGTAAAAAATGACCAAATGTGCTCACACGTCACACATCACACTTTTTTCCTGCTTATATCTCCGCACCCGTTGACCCGATCCATGCCACATTTTACACACACACTCCTTGCCTGCCAAACTACAACCTCCAAGGACCCCAGGTCCCTGGGGGACCCCCAGATGTAAAAAATGACCAAATGTGCAAAAATGACCAAATGACCACCCCAACGGGGCTGCTCACGGGGAATTCCCGGGGACCACCGACTCCTGCTGCTCCAGAACGGATGCAAAAGTGGTGGCGCCCCCAGTGGAGGACCCCCTGCCACTGCAGCGCACATAAAATGCCGTAACTCGGGCTAGGAGCGTCCGGGACAGCCGGGGCCGGTACCTATTCGTCCGCCAAGGCAACGCGGAGACCCCACCCCTCATTTCTCACATGGCCCTATTCTAGCGCCACCTTCAGGCCGATTTTTAAAACACATTTTTGGACACTGCTCCTACAGTTTTTGCCCTAAAATCACCAATATCACTACACAGCATGTCTACACTCATGTCATCAACATGGATCAGGAAGATTTTGGAAAAACACATTTTAGCCCTATTTGTGGAGATCTCCCGATTAGGGAGTCTTACTGGTAGTAATACCCTCCATGTCAAGAACAAATAGAAGTTTAATTGCTTTATGTCACAGACTTGCTTTATATCATCAGTTTAAAAGTTCTGTAATTTGTTAACATTTTCAGTATCAATCATTTAACCAAGGCTAAAAAAAAAAGTAATGAGTGTGTCCTCCACAGCACTGAAGTAGGACAATAACATTATGAATTCAGGCCAAACTCTAGTTAAGATTTAAATAAGGATGAAGCCTTTACATTTAGGCTTACTTCTTCCCCTTTCTAAAATTTAGACAATTTTACCCAAGTCCAGCTGTCAGTTGCAGATGCAGATTCCACATGACTAATAGAAATGTGCCTTAGGACTTCATCAACCAGAGTCCCTAATCTTCTGACTTATCAGTAAACAATCCTAATAGACAGCCCAAACTAAGAATCTACATTCTATTCCGAAAAGAGACAGAAAGGCACTTGACCCCATGGTATATGGAGAGCCTGTTTGTTTGTGCAGTATGGGGGCTTTCAACTGCTTGAAAGATGGGGTATGGGGGTGTGAGGTAATATAGGGTGTGTGAGGTGATGTTTCTACTGAAAAATGGAAATGGTCAGACCACAAAGATTTTGTCATGAAACAATTGTTAAAATGATGACCATTCTACTCTGCCCTTGCAAGGTAAACGGGGTTCAAATCTGGCCGGCGGCCGTTGAAGAGGAAAGCTACATATGTGCAGCGCCAGCTTTAAATAATCAAATTAGTTAATTAGTAATTTTTTTGCTATATAATTGTTTGTCTTTGCAGTCTATCAGCTTTGGCTTTTTAACATAGGCTACTATACTTGGGCCTGCTATTCAAGTTATGTCTGAGTGAATCAAAGCACATTTTAAATGCACCATTGTAAAGACGTTTGGCACTGGGTTAGAGGAACTGTGCTGTAAATCCTCAAAAGCAAACTGCCTGCTGCATGCAGACAGTTGTGGCCGTGGGGGAATATTTAGACTAACTCAGGTTAACTTTGATACACACAAATAATCAACAAAAATGTAATAAACCATGTAGATTATTGCCTTAGTGGTTCTCAAAGTGAGGTCCGGCTAACCAGTGGTCCTTGAGGGGGTTCCATGCAGGGGCTCCCCAGCAAAATTAGCCAATCTAAGCCAGTTTAACCATAACATAGAAAAGAGCTGATCTACAAGCTCACAACACATCGCAATGCGGTGCACTGTGAGCTTGTAGATCTGCTATTCGAGACATTTATTTTAATTTAACAACACAAATCTTGTATGGGGGTCCCAGTCCCTGGCGGCACCCAGAGAGGGTGGCACCATCTCAGTTGGTCACCAGCACTTTCGCCTATAACATATTCGCCTACACGCATTTGGTCCTTTCGCCTGGCATTTTCGCCTTGGAGGAGAGTCTTTTCACCTACCTGTCTGAGCCATTTCGCCTACCCTCAATTCTGCTGTCAGACTGTCCATGTTTGCAAATTATCTCTTTGTCATTTAAATATTATAGTGACTGTGACAGTGGTGTCAAGTGAATCTAACAGTTTACTTGACATTTATTATTTACATCACATTTTATTCCTAAAAAATGGCAAAATAGTTTTTTATGCCTGTTGACAGGCAAGGTTGATTCTATAGGCTATTTAGGTGTAGCATATCTTATATAGACCTATATAGGCTAATAGCCTACATATAGCCTAATGTTAAAACAATATAGGCCTACAATACTGTTCAATACTGCACCAAAGAATGTATAGTATCGGGACATGGATTAATTAATTATTTGGGCGCACCTGATTCCAATAGCTCTGTATTTATGTGATTACTATGGAGTGCATAGGATAGCCGTGTGTAGGTTTGACATGTAGGCCTAACACCACTGTCACAGTCACTATAATATTTAAATGACAAAGAGATAATATGAAAACATGGACAGTCTGACAGCAGAATTGAGGGTAGGCGAAATGGCTCAAACAGGTAGGTGAAAAGACTCTCCTCCACGGCAAAAGTGCCCCGCGAAAAGACCTGGCGAAAATGTTATAGGCGATTATGCCTGACACCTCTCAGTTTTGGTGTAGGAACCATAGATATATATAAGAAGGCTAGATAGCTCACGCCCGCTGTTGGCCAATGGGGACTGACGACGCTACAGGTCGGCCATCTTGGGACAGGACCGATCGCCCAGTATAACATTAATGTCTATAGTGCATGTACTATTTAAATGACCAGAGCTTGCTCAATTTTCAACCTATTTTGAAACGGATTGGTTTGTTATAAACCTAAGAAACGTAGCTATGTTACTGTATACTTAGAATAATTATAACCATGGATTTCCATATGAAATAACATTAAGTATATAGGTAAAGTAAAGCAATTAGCTATACACACTGTATTTATATTGTAAATATGTAACATGTAATAGTTCCATTATTAGTAATATTTATATAATTTAATACATTATGTATTAAATGTAACAATGTATTTATTCTATATAAAAATCTGTCTCATTTGGCTTATATTTATTTTATATAAAATAGTATCATGTTGCCATTCTGTAAAATATGAGATTAGAGATGGGGCTTCAAGGTTATTTTATTAAGGACATAACAAAACCAAATAGACCTATTTTTTAACTCAAATAATACATTGTATTTCAGCACTGCAACTGCAAGTCATTTCCCAATCAGTAACATGACCAATCCTCCCCTCCCTCTGAGATCAGACAACCAACAGCTAGACGAGTACATACATAATATATACCAACTATAGTCATAACAGCAATAATCATGATATATAATATATATATATATATATATATATATATATATATTTTTTTTATTTTTTTTTGTTAAACCCCATGCTGCACAGGTAGCTTTTGGTGGCCCTTGATATTGAAGTAGGCTACATGCAGTACACCTGTTTGAAGGTTCAATGGACCAATATTATATTGAACAGCTCAACAATGATCAATGAGGTTGGGGGTTAGACTGGAACTTTGGGGGGCTGTTGAGAGGGCGGTGGCGTGGCAGTGTAGAGAGACAGACAGGATTTACCATCATCAAGTATACCTGTAGCATTAGAACTGAATAGCAAAATCACAGTGGGTTCCTTTTCTCAGATGGCATTCAGTGCACTACTCATGGGCTCATACGTTCTTGCTTGGAGTAAACTTTAAATGTAAAGCCTGAAAGGAGGTAAACCAGACTCAAATACATCCATTTGGGAAAAATTACCCATTATTTAACATCTGCATTACTTACTTTACAAGAAGACTACACAATTATAGAATGTAGAAGAATGTTTTATTTGATCATTGTTGGCTTGTTATATCTCCTATGGTACCAGATCAATACAGCATGGAATTGTGGATGAAATGTTTCCATATATATATATATATATATATATATATATATATATATATATATATATATATATATATATAAAACCACTGAGGAACATTGACTCAAAGCCAAAATTAGGCTTCTGTATCTGCACACAGAGTTTGAGCGAATGGCCTTTAAAAAGGACCATTTTGGGCAGTCATTTTAGCAATATGGTGCAGCCTCAGCTTAAAAAACAGGGACACAACTAACTTCATCAGTGTATGGTGGTGACTGTCAATGCCTGAGCAAAAACACATCCTCTGAACCTATATCCTCCTATCCTATGGGCTGTTTTCATCTGGAATCTGCAGATGCCTGGCGAACGACCCACTCTGCTGCCTTCAGAACAGATGGTATCACCAGACCTCCATTGCTTTTCAGGGTCAGCAGGTGGTAGCTCTTGTCCTTACAGCCAGATTCAGCATCGGTCACAAGGCTGGCCCGGCACACATCACAGGACAGCTTCTTCAAAGTGCGTCGCACAACAAATCCTGAAATTAGCAGTAGACAGATTATTATAATATTATTAATATTATTATTACAATAAATGTACCCCCATTGATTCCGGATGGGGACCCAAATGCATTCGGGTCCCCATCCGGAATCAATGGAGGTAAATTTACTATAATAATTTTTTTGTCTTAGGAATCTGATACACAAAAAAATATTATTGAACTCAAGTCTCCATGGTGTGAATAATCTATATTAAAAAAGTCATTTTGGGGGTGAACTACTCCTTTAAGGGTAAGGATGTATGTATGTAGGCCTACAGTATGTATGTATGTATGTATGCATGTATGCATTAGCCTATGCAAACTTTGAGAATAAGACAACCACACTAAAAGAGTTAAAAAGTGTGTAAACAGGTGGTAGAAATATTTCTAAAAGCCAGGGTCAACTACACTCTTGCAATGTTATTATCTCACAGCCCTGTTGTTCCTGTGCAGCAGAACTTGTATTGTACATAGTGATTATCCTAATTATAATATAATATTGTCATATTTGTGGCAGGTGATCCCACAGGTTCCATTTGGATACTCCTTTCATTGGAGCAGACATAGGCAGCAAAACAATCAGGCATCTTCACAACAGACTTCACATACAGTAGGCTATATTTCTGTAAACAAAGAGACAGCAATTCCCTGTATCAATGTATCTAAATGTAAGATATTTTAACAAAACAAACCGCTTGGAAATCATGTAATTCTGCCTCTCTCACCATTGTAACTTTGCTGTCAACTTTGTAATAATATATAGGTCTAGCTCACACTCACAGCCTCTTTCTTGTCTCTTAGCCTGCAGCTAAAAAATACAACAATATCCACACAAAGAAATGTAATTTAGACAAAAGATTAGTTGTCATGAAATCGTTATCGGTCTCAGGAAAACCTGATAATATTTGAAAATCTCGATTGTCTTGATGAACTTGCATGTGCAAGTAGCCATATGCCACTTAACTATGCTGCATGCTCTTTTTTCGAAATGAAAAGCTTCAATTTCAACATGTCAACCAGCCTGAATCATAGCCACGTTAATAATGTTTGTAATAATCCAAACCGTTAGTAAATCCGTCAAGATTTCAGAGAGTAAAGAGTTTTTAAGTGTGCAGATCACTCACCTTACAGGCACTTTACCATACAGTGTGCCGGTGTCTCCGCCTTGCGCCATCTAGCCTTCTTATATATGTCATAGTATATTAGAGAAACAGCACATTCGAGACGCGGAGCACTCGTGGTGCGGCACGGGGCGGAGCAAGCGGTCGCCACAACAACGTACTCCAGGCGGTGCGCCGCTCTATTGTCCACGACACTGCGAGCGGCTACCGAAGCCCCCCTGTATCCACGAAGCCCAAACGAGTTACGAGGCCCCCCTGGGTCCACGAAGCCCCAAGCGGCGCGAAGGCCAGCGGACCTTGGTCCTGCTCTTCGCCCCCGAGCGCCGCAGGCGCGAGTGGCCGCGAAGAGCGGGCCAGGGCCGCGCGGCCGGCGGAGCGCCGCGCGAGTTACGAAGCCGTGGTGAATGCAATCGTTATATTTATGCCCAGGCCGTAAGGCCTGGGCAAGCGCACGTTAAACGCCCTGTCCAAGTGACTACAATGGAGCTAATGGCTAGGCTAGGCTAGGCTAGGCTAGGCTAGGCTAGTAAATAAAGAGTAAACACTTCCGGTCTGCGGCGAGTTCAAAGCGTGACGTAACTCTCTTATATACACTCTGGTGAATGGCAGAGCAGTGGCTGACGTCGCCATCTGGTGGTGATTAGTGTGTGGTGAACGTCAAAACGAGTGCTCCTTGACAACTTTTACTGGTTTCTTGAACATACTGTAACATATATATCTATGGTAGGAACTGCCAACTGGTAGGCTACTCTGGTCACTTCCGCCTGGGCGCTTCTGTTCTTTCTGTATGTTTAGGGCAGTGGTGCTGACAGATTCAGACAGTTTTGAGAGATAACATAAAACAGAGGTTCTCAAACTTTTTCATGTCACCCCCAAATTGACACTTATTAGCCCGCAGACCTCCATTTGAAATAATGCCAGAACCCCTATAACCATAAGAGAAGACTTTTACAGCTCTAGCAGTGATACCCAAACATTTTAATTTCAAGGACCCCCAGTTTGACATGCATTATGCTACGGACCCCCATTTAATGTCATTTCTATGACTATACCCCAATTTTGTAAAACCAGTGTAATTTTATCTCTGCGAGTGTACAAATGGAACCACATCCATTAGGGTCCATTTGGTTCCATGTGTGCACTCTCTGAGATACACACCCATAATAAGTGTCCATTTGGTTCCTAAGTCCTAACGATCATTAAGCTGGGGAGTGGTGACCCCCTGGAACTCCCTCTAGGACCACTGGGGGTCCCCGGACCCCACTTTGAGAACCAATGACGTAAAAGCCTGCTCTCTTTGCCAGCTCGTTGATTGGACGGAGGACTGTTGCGTCACGAACGGAAGCTGTCGCCTAGGCTGGTGCTGAAAAACTTCCGCCTTCAAAATTGTAAAGAAAACACAGCAGCTAAAAGGCGACCGACGGCGTAACCCTGCAATTTAACAACAAGTCACACCAAAGGTAGACGCAGCCACAAGTTTGTCGTGTCTTACTAGAGTGGCAGAAAGGGCACGAACCCGTTTGCCGACGATGTTTTTACCTGAACAGCAAATATAAACCTGCCTTCAACGTTAGTTAGCACGTAAGCTATGCTAACAACTGGTAGCAGTATCATCGGTCCCCGTCGGCCATAGGCCTCTATTGAACCTTTTTACGTGATTTGGGTTAATGTCGATATATAAATGTTAACCAGCCTAACCATGTTGACGTTATATCATTGTGCCACGTTGTCACAAACGATGTATTTGACATTTCACCTGCTACTCTGCAAGCAGGGGGAAATGTTGATGGACTGATTGAATACTTTTATTAGAAGTTTGCATAGGAAAATGTACAGGACAGTGAGTACAGTTCACTGATACAAGATCAACTAAAAGGATAACGACCACAAGAAAGCCTTTAGGCTTGTTTAAATTGGAGTCCCTTTGTACTCAATTCCTTCAAAATTAAATGACAGACAAATAACAAACAGTACTATGCAAAACATACATAAGACAGTCGGAAAACAATATAACAAATAAATGGTATTTACAGTAAAAACTGGTCAGGTGAGGTATGCAAGAAAACTAACTGTTGACTTCCTCTGACTGCATTCAAGACGAGTCAGTTTGCCTGTGCTTCCCAAATTGTCTCAGCAAACATGGTCACGAAGTTCACAGCAGAATGGACCAATCATGTGACCAGATAATATAGCGTATTCACAGCAGGGATG
The DNA here is from genome assembly GCF_963921795.1 of Nannobrachium achirus. NCBI lineage: Eukaryota > Metazoa > Chordata > Actinopteri > Myctophiformes > Myctophidae > Nannobrachium > Nannobrachium achirus. The sequence goes on along the minus strand of NC_137827.1, from coordinate 31,776,159 downwards.
ATGAGAAACGCCTGTTCTTCTTTTAGCTTACTGTAGGTGAAGTCTGTAGGTGACTGTCCGGTTGAAGAAATAAACGCCCCTGTTCTGGTCTCTCATCATTTCCCCAGGCTATTGTCACTCTGGGGATCGTGGGGTTTACAGAGTGTGTGAGTGTGTGTGCGGGCGAGTGCATGTGTGAGTGTGTGTGAGAGTTGCTGTCTGCCTCCCCTGCACTTTTTCACCGCCAAACCGCTCCTCCCTGGAGGATGACAATGGAGGAGATGAAGAATGAAGCGGAGACAAGCTCCATGGTATCCATGACGCTCTACGCTGTGATGTACCCAGTTTTCAATGAGGTAACACTTCTAACATTGTCTGTGATCGCGTTTATTGCGACTACTTCATTTATGTGGGTTGACGTTAAATGCTCATTGTAGTTAATATTCACGATAATCCTTGTGGCAGTTGTTTAACATTGCAGAGTGAAAAGACTTTAATGCTTGAGTGCGGTTTGCTTTTGTGTAGTATGTGTACACAGTACAGTAGTGACAGTATCTATGGACAAGTTGCTCGGTCTTTACACTGACAGTGTGTGTGTCCTGTTTGTTTTTCAGCTGGAAAGGATCAACTTGTCAGCAGCTCAGACGCTTAGAGCAGCGTTCATAAAGGTAGGACTGACATCCTATAGGCACCTAGCAATCGGCCACACGTTTAATGTTTTTGAGGTCTACCACTGCACACATTCCCCATCTTCAAAATCCAGTGTCAGACATTTATCACCTTTGCTTGAATCAGACAGGTTGCATCAACTTGCTCCTCTTTTTTTCCCCCTCATGTCTGTTGCTTGACAGACGTTTGAAATAATGAAACTATCACAGCCTTGGTCTTTTCACGTCGTTCTTACCATAATCTGGTTTTACATAGACGTTGCTTGAGGTGTTCATTTTGTTGTCAGCTTTGCAGCTAGGGCAACCGATGCAATGGTAGACTTAACTTCCTTGTTTTGCACTAATATGGTCGCCACTCTAAACAGAAGCTTTTCACTAGATTCTGTCACATGCAATTGCTGTTGTTGGAAAAGACAGGCAAATTAAGACAAAAGTCCTCTTTAAAATATCTCTACATATTTTAGCTGCTGCTAAACATGCTAAGAAGCACCTATGCACATATTTTCTTTGCTAGCTCTAACAGTTGTAGTTATTGTGTGTTTACAACAGCTATATGACAGCTTACATAGACAGAGCGCTATGGCGTAACATGTATATAATAAAATATGCCTTGATTGGCTACCAGATTGATCTTTCAATTCTGATTGGGACATCCCTAGTTGTGAAGCACTACAACTTGGAGGCAGGATGGAGAGTGTACAGGTTTCCATTTTGCTATTACTTTAAATAGTAGTAGTTGTCATTCACATTAGAACTGAATTATTTAGGAGTTGAGCTTTGCACATTCAAGCAACCTCGTCCATGCCACTCACCGCAGACACTAACTCTGCTGGAGAGAACAAATCCTATCATTCAACTGTGTCCAGTTATACTTCCCCATATCTTCATCATTCGTTACCTTGTTACCCATCAATCTTCTCCACCTACTGCATCTGCATTGCATTGCTGTCGGGCAGAAACCTCTTATCTCCATGTTTTCTTTTCGTAAATTAAAGATAAGGGTAAATAATTTTCTTTGGTTAAAATACGTTTTCAATAGCTCTATATTCTGATAGTACTCATTGCTGCTGTTTGTTCAGTAACAGCAGTCTCCCATGTCTCAGAATGCATTTTCAGGCTGGGATACTAATTTTATCCAATCAGGATAGAGAACTCGGTCAGGATACAGATTAAACAAGTGAAAGTGATGACACAAATGAATGTTATGTAACGCATGTTAATTCAAGCTACCGTTCTCGAGTTAGCCTCAACAGTGTTTAGAAAGTAAGCAAACAGAAACGGAGTACAGAGAAGGGTTACCAGCCCAGAACGGAAGCACTACCTCTAGTTTACTTAGTAACCCCGGAACGGCGATCCGTTTTTGGATTGTTTGATAAATTAAATCAAATTAAATTCTCAGGTCAATCGGGTGAAGCGGCCAGAACCAACAGCTTTTTCTCAGGATTCTCGGGTTGGGGCAATAAACGAGTTAAAGAGCTGGAGAGACTGGGAGACCCCTAGCTGTTACTTAACAAACACTCTATAGTAATGATTACTATCACAATATAGTGCTTTCACCTTTTAACAAAACAAAAAAAGTTTTATTTTTAACTTTAGTTTAAATATCCCTTACCTTACCTTTTAGTTTTTGTCAGTGAAAAAAGGTAGTCGACGAACATTTTACGTCATAGTTTTAGTCGACGAAATCAACACTGCTTGTCACAGCCACTTCTGGTTTGCAATCATATAAATACAGCTATAACACCCTGATTGACCTGTTTGTTCTGCTTCACGACGTGCCCCCAGTTAATTTCTTTATTTGAATCCTGAGTGAAAAGTAACAGTTTTGGACATAAAAGGTTTTCGGAAAAGAAAGTTAATGGGTGTGTTTTGATTAACTTGTTTTATTATTAGGGCTGCCCTCTGGCTTTCTAAATGTGTAAAACTGTATGCGAAGAAGTTTTACAGGGTACTAGTGCTACATCAAACGTTTTGACTAGAAACGGGAAGGAAGCTCACATCACCCCTGTTTTTTGAAAGGCACTGGCTTGGCAAGTCAGTTTTAGAATTGTCTTAAAGATTATTTTATTTTTGACATCCTCGCTGGACTTGCTCCAGAGTAAATCAATAACATGCTGCCAAGCAATGTTCCAGGTAGAGACCTCAGATCTGCTGACTCCCATTTTAAAGTTAAGTTATCCGCTGTAGTAAGACTAAAAAATATGGAGAGGCTGTTTTCAGCTCTTATGGATCCAGACTCTGTAACAGCCTCCCAATGGAATCTCAGCGAAGCCAAATCAGATGCACCTCTTTAATCTTGCCTTTTAGCCAGAGGCATTTTTTGTATGTATTTGTGTTTATTTATTTAACCCCTTAACACTTGTTCAATTTAGTGACTTTTGTTCAACATTTTAACTTTTTTTGTCCTATCTCAATTCGTGTTCACTGCATCCCAGCTTCTGTTTAATTGTATGATTAAGGATTTTATCCTATGCATTTTCGCGAGACACTGATTCATCAATTGACGGATTAAAGATTGTTTTGTTGGTTGATGGAAAATGGGATCGTTAAAGTGTGTGTGTGTGTGTGTGTGTGTGTGTGTGTGTGTGTGTGTGTGTGTGTGTGTGTGTGTGTGTGTGTGTGTGTGTGTGTGTGTGTGTGTGTGTGTGTGTGTGTGTGTGTGTGTGTGTGTGTGTGTGTGTGTGTGTGTGTGTGTGTGTGTGTGTGTGTGTGTGTGTGTACTTTGCCAGGCGGAGAGGGAGAACCCTGGTTTGACTCAAGACATCATCATTAAGATTCTGGAGAAGAAGAATGTCCAAATCAACTTCACTGAATCACTACTCCGCATGGCAGCCGATGACGTGGAAGGTGTGTGTTGTGTGGGTGTGTATGTGGCCGGGCCAGCATGAGCATTGTGTGCCTGCTTCTGTATCTCATTTTGTCTGCAACCACATATACAGTATATTCCCCCGAAATCGGTTGAATGACACCTAGTGCTGTTGTGTTTGAGTTTCACTACACCTGCATTCCATCTGAATGATCTGGGTTCCGGAAATGCAGACTAAACACTTGGGTTCTCTGCAATCTCACAGAGTTCATGATCGACCGGCCTGAGCAGGAGTTCCAAGACCTGAATGAGAAGGCCAGAGCGCTTAAACACATTCTCAGCAAGATCCCTGACGAGATCAATGACAGAGTACGCTTCCTACAGACCATCAAGTGAGTGTGAACACTAGAAATGTAGCTAGTGATGATAGTGGTGACATAAAATAAAAACCTAATTCATCTCCAAAGGGTAATCTGGTGGACTGATAAGTGTCCTATGACACATTTGGAAACACTTTGTGCACTATTCTTTTCCCTGACGTATAACTTAAAATTGTCAATCAGGATTTTCAAACTAATACAGGAGCAAGCATGTTTCTCATGAAAGGTAAACATGGCTGATCATCTGTACAATCTGCAAATAATGTAGAAACATTCAAATACCAAAATGACTAAGACAATGTTTGCAACTAAACTGCCCAGTGAACATTTTTCACTGTGGCAGTTAAAAGAACACATTCCTTCTCACTTCCCTCACCTTTGGAACCTCCAGCTCAGTGGCCTTGTGGTTAGTGTCCGCCCTGAGACTGGGAGGTTGGGGTTCGATCCTCAACCTCTTTGGGTCATACCAAAGACTATAAGACTATAAAAATGCTTGACATTGACAAGGGCTGCTACAGAAACATGAGATAGGCTCCTGCCCTCGGCAAGACCATGTGGCTTGCCGAGCCCAAAGCTGGGTAATACCTCCACTTCAAACTCTGTGTGAGCAGACGGGTGAATGGTTAGGCAATATTGATGGTCTGGTAAACAATTGACCAGACCATTTATATATTGTATTTGAAGTCAGTGGTACTGTCTCTGATTGGTGTTATGTTATTTTCTGCAGAGACATAGCCAGTGCGATAAAGGAGCTCTTGGATACAGTCAACAACGTGTTTAAGAAATATCAGTACCAGAATCGCAGAGTGAGTAACACACCTCCCCCCGTGCACACAAACACATTGTTTGTGTCCGCCACAGCCTGGCTGTGTATATATGTGAACTCCCATTGTATGCTTTGTCTCTAAATGTTGACCTTGTATTTTGTTGTCTGCACACAGGCCCTGGAGCACCAGAAAAAGGAGTTTGTGAAATACTCCAAAAGCTTCAGTGACACCCTTAAAACGTACTTCAAAGACGGAAAGTGAGTAGATCCCTGTCGTTTTGTCTGTGGCAGAGTTTAGTCTTCGTTTCACCTCTACCGTGCTTTATCGTTCAGAAGTTGTTACTGTAGAAAAAGATACACTAAACAATCAACCATCTGCTTCTGTTTTGATAAGCTATGCTCTATGCCGCCAGGGAAATGGTTCAGTCCGTAAAGCCAGTTATCGTTCTTCTAGTCTGAATGTCTGTCAGTGGCTTTTGTTGATATTTACAGCATGCCCTCTTTGTTTATTCATCTAGAGAGGCTTCATTCAGAGGGTTGAAATTTTTGCATTTTTAATATCCTGGGGGAAGGTTATAATTGTGTGAAAACTACACACATGCCACGTACGTGTTCAGCAATTTACTGACCAAAGTGACAACAGTCAGACAGACTTGTGTGCTAAGGATTATACTGTACTCTGGTAGGATGCTTCCTGCTGTGGCAGCTACCTGTACACAGAACAAGCATACGTACACTGTAAATAACCAAGCCTCAATAAAAACTTGGATTTCAGGTTAGAAGAATAATTATATACACATATATATATACAAATGAAGTCATTTATGTTGGCTATTTTAGTTTTTGTGTATAGTTAACTCTGTACAGGCCTACTAGTGCTCCTCCTACTGTGTAGGGCGAGCACTGGCTTAAGACCTGGAACACATCTGTGTCACTCTAGATTTTAACCACTTTAACGATTATTTTATGCTTTAAACTATTAAAAAATTGAAGATATATAAGCTCACAAGCAGTAGTAGGGATCAGGGGGTTCCTGGTTCTATCCCTGACTCCACTTGGCTTGGTGTCAAAGTGTCCTTGAGAAAGTGTTGAATCTGAATAAGAGTGTCTGCTTATCGGTTCAAAATGAAATGTTTCAACAGTCTAGGTTTGTCTGAGATTTGACTACTATTTATTTACTTTGTTTGTCCAGGGCGATAAATGTCTTCATCAGTGCAAACCGGCTCATCCATCAAACCAACCTCATACTGCAGACCTTCAAAACTGTGGCCTAGCCCTCGAAGACCACAACTCCATATTTCCCCCCATCTGGGGAGCAACTTCTAGAATGGTGAATGGTTGAAGAGCGCCTGACCCATATATGTAAATTAGAGAGAGTTGATTTTAGGGTTGGGGTCGATTCCCATTCAATTCAGAGTCTAGATTCCAATTCAAGAGACTGAAAAGTGCCATTTGGGTTGTTGTTTTTTTGTTCGATGAGGATTTTTCCAGTCTTGAAATGGAAGTGAATTGGCCCAAAGTCTTGTTGATTGATTTTTATTTGGACCGTTTTAATTTATAACCCTGGTCTTCTTTGGAGTAGGTGAGGCGAGGTGTTTATTATAAAACAATTGCCATTTTTCTAATATATACATGTTGATCATTTTACTTTTAACTTTTCAATAGTTTCACATCTGAGACTGCCGCATACATCATGGACGCATCTCCGTAGTCTAAAGTTGGCTTCCTCTTTTCACCGCAGGGCAGGAAAAAAAAGCAATAGACACAATCCTCTGTTAGATAAGCTTTTGTCTGTTAACCATGTCATGGCAGGTGGAGGAGAGGAAGCAACGTCAGGACATTTGAGATGCGGCACCCTGATTTCTTATTTCTCTTTATCAGAAGACAGCCAAAAGACTTCCAGCACAGAGTGCGCCTTACTAAGTCTTGTAAATTCTAAAGGCTCATTTATACTTTGTCAAACGACCATTTTGACAAGTGTCGCTCGAAAACACTTTTTATCAGTTGAGAAATTCTGTCGAACGACACTCATTGAAAAGGGTTTTGTGACAAAATATAAATTAGCTAAAACATTCCCTCCTCTCAGAGCGTGCAACTAGATGGAGTCAGTCCCTGCTGTTTGGGGATAGAGAAATGAAAGTCCTGTATTTAACTGATATCTGGTTGCAAATGTTCAATAAATAGTTTCCAAATGATTATGTTTTCTCTAAATGTGTCCGAGTCCGATGTGTGGGATGGGTATGGGGTGTGATTGTCATAATATAAGTTTAGGGATGTGTGAGAGCGAGTGAAAGAAATACTGGATTGTAGAGAAAATGAGGGGGGAATGCAATATTCTTTAACACCTGTCTGATGGGGTAACTATAACTGTTTTTGTTCAACTTGGATATTGAGTCTGGCCATATCCACTAGCTTTCTTATATTTTCTTATTCAATATTTAGAGAGATCATGGAACAATCCTTATATATACTAGTCCTGTGCCCTGGGGGTATGAACAGTATCTAAGGGACTGAATGTAGGAGTCTCACAAGTAGTGTTGGAGTGCCCGTTGGGCAGATCTTTATGCCCATACATGGTGTTCCGTGTCCAGGCCAGTCTGTGATGTCAGAGTATGACGTGACGTCTACTCTGCATGCAGACCGTTACCATGGCGGAAAAACTGTAGTATCAGTGATGTCAGCATACGGATGGACAGACAACTACTGTTCTCTTATGCTTTTGTGGATGTTAAGACTTGTATAAATGCATGCGTGCTACTGTGAGTTGATCAAATAAACTAAGCTAAATTAATAGTTAGATACAGCAAATTTATCAACAAAATGCCTGCCTTAATTGTCAGGTTCCAGGATGTGAAAATGCTGATGTTTAGATCACACTGTGCCCTTGGCCACTGCATCATTATGAGCTGACGAAAACAAAACGTAGGGACTTCCTTATAGACAGATGTTTCCTAACTGGGTCAGTATATTTCCCCTGTTGTCAGCTGAAATTATTTAGTTGTACAGGACATGCGGGAAAAAGGAAAAAAAAAAAAAACATTTCCAGTGTTTCCTTGGAATGATGCAGAACACATTGCCACAGGAAAATAAAGCTAGAGGCATAGCAAACCTCATGTTTCCCTGCAACTAGAAAGTGAATGATAAATTTATAAATTGGAAGGGTTCAAATTTACGGAGTTGTCAGTCCCTTTGTACAGTAAAAAAAAAAAAAAGCTAAAACCATAAGCCACACTATCACATTTTGGGACACTACACAGCAGAGAGTATGGCTTAAATGATTGTCAAATTTGAATTGCAGCACAAGAAATATAATATTTATAGCAATATAAACTATTCTATTAATTAACATGTCAATATTCCAGACTTTCATGAAAGTGGAATATCCCTTTAAGTATATGATTCCCTTTTGTTTTTTTCGAACTTGTGTACCCCGACATTAAACTCTGTATAATTCTCCCCCAAAACAAAAAGTCTGAAAAAGCACATTCTACTCTAGAACTTCTCTGCAGCTGATCTACTCCATCACTCATGTTGGTCAGACATAATGTAGTAAGCTCAAATCTAAAGTTCATGTTTACCATAAAGTCATGTACTTTGCTTAGGTTAGTGCTGGTTTAATTTCCACTCCACATTAAATGATTGTGTGTGGAGTGATACTTGTCTTACACAAAGTAGGCCTGTGTCTAGTTCAATACACTGTCATTTATACATCTATATTAATATAGAAGAAGTGGTTGAAGATTCATATACCCTTGATGCACATATCAAAAAGTAACTGAAATAATGCCATCAAAGGGAGAGGGACTAAATCCACTAAACTAAAACTATTTATTTATGAACATGTTTTAGTACAGTATCATAGCGAGATAGATGTGATTAGAAAGATGTGATGGCACAGCATGCAGTGGGATGCAAACACATGAAGACAAAAAGGCCCCGTCCCCAAATCACAAATGCAGGAATTGACACCAAGGGTTGCCCACCTGCCCCTGCAGGTAAATAAAACTGTTGGGCAGGTGTAGTTTGCCTTCAGGTTGCCCAACCGGGCAAGTGCTCATTTGAGGGGGGACACAACCATCTATGAACACAGAACGAGATATCTGTATAAACACCTGAAGGTGGCCAGAGTCTTCTGGTCTGTGGAATCTGTGAAATAACACTACTGTACCTATAATGTGCCACTTTCACTGTTGCTACAATTAAAAATATAAAATAACCCATAGTCATATTCAGAGCTATGTAGGTATTTGGCATAAAAACTGAGGTGACATTGAATTTTTTATCACACAGCCCAGCCCCAGAAAGTAAAAACAATAAGAGTTAAAGTTATACCATGTAACTTTTTTTATAAAACAAATCTTAAAATTGTCCTAACTGTTAAATCGCTAAAGTTTTAGAACCCCCACTCCGTTAATTTCAGCTTCTAAAGCCTTCTCTTTATATGTTTTCTATGAGCCGTGAGGGGGGGAGAATTTCGTCATCATGTGTATACGTTGGCCAATCATATCGCCGATCATAAACACATGGTACACTACCGGCCAATCACAGGCGCATCTTGCTGACTTCTCAGGAAGTAGCTTGCCTCAACATAACAAAAACGGCCGAAAGACGCGGATGCGACCGCGGTTTGCTATACAGCTCTGACCACTAGTTGAGCAACTTACACAGTATAGCTTTAAATTGAACGGTAAATACAATTTAACCCATCATATTATAATGGACGATTCACTTTGTGTGCAAAAGTGGGCATGACCTTTGGGCAAGTAGAACATGACCTGTGCTTGCCCGACAGGCAAGTGCCTCTGAGACCTTAGTGTCAATCCCTGTGAATGTATACTTCTGTTGACTACCTCTTATAAGTTATTAATAAGAAATGGACCCCTTTGTGAAACCATTAACCATTTTGACTTATGTGTATGTTCCTGGCACCAAGCTTCTATCACATACCGGTACTTTTTACTTACTGTCATACCAACAGAGTAAATACATATTGACAAGTGTGGAACAAAAGTGACTGTATTTACGGAAGCAACGTCAAGTCCTGCTTAAGCGTACTTCGATCAGCGCTGCTGAGGGAGGGAAGAGTGTTTCTCACTCACATTGACCCACTCAGATAACTGGTTGAATACATTCCTCTGCAACCTGCCAATTGACTTTTTAAGTCAATCTTGTATAGGTTGAGACAAGCATATATAAGATCCCTTGCTGTATGTGTCAGTACAGCTTTGTCCATACTCCATCATCTCCTTCCTTTGTCCTTATTTGTCCTCAGCATCCCTATTCCCCTAAGGGCCTTGTCCACATTAGGGATCAGCTTTTCATGGAAGTCCCACAGTCGCGTGTCAACGTGCAGCTGCTCTTTGGTCAAGCCGTACTGTAGAGCAACCCGAACATGAACAATTCGACACACATCAGGAGGGACCTTAAATGTTTTCCCGAAGTTCTTGAGCACAGAGTGCACTGACGTCTGCTCCACCATCCTGTGATGCACACACACAATATAAGCGGTTACCACATCTGATACTGCCCTAGTCATTTTCATATCTGCTAGTGGTTACTACTAAATGCATTTCTGACAGGGAAGATTTTTCATGTTTTGGCTAAGTGTTCTTATCACTTTGATTTCAAAGTGTGAAAATGGCCACAGACTGTTTAATCCAAGATTTTAATTTGAATAATCTGTATTGATACTACAGCCTTTTTTGTACAGAGAATTTCATGACATTAAAAGTATTTGAAGATAGGTGGGTAGGTATGTCACCAACATTTATTGACTTGGGAGAAGTCTTATTGAAGAAGAAACTGTATATTTATCTATGTAGTCTCAAAGGAATGCAAATATGACATTTAAGGCACACCAATTTATTAAAGATTAGGCCCCTACCTTGGCTGCACTATCATCTTGTAGGGGTGGTAATGGGTTCGGTTTGGCTCTTCTCTATAGATGTGCTCCAGAATATTTACTCCTGGCACCCCTTCCCACTGGGGCAAGTGGAACTTTGCACTGGGCTCAAAGTGGTGCTTCGGAAAGATGTGATTCTCAATTAGGAACACCCCTGCCTAGAGAATGGGAGAATAGGGCATTGGAGAAGTACAGAAATACAAGACGAAATACAAAATTAAGTAAAATGCATCATCTCTTTCCATCCTATAGACACATACAGTAATCACATGCACAGTGACACCCATCCATAATGAACCCTACCTTTGGATGCTGCTGTTGTAGCTTGTTCATCAGAGGCATTAGACTGCTTTGATTGTATGGTACTATGATCTCATCCATGTCATTCAACAAGACATAGCGAGATCGGTCCATGTATCTGTATACACACTCGTTGAGTGTGGTCAGCTGTCCAAAGTAGTGCAGGTCCCCTCCATGCAGTGTATATTGCCATCCCCGCGATGGCTGGAGGTGCTTGTCTATAGGCCAGGGAACCACCTCTACTAAGCCCTCCTGGCTGTAACTGTGTAGCAAGCGCTCAAGATCTGGACCACAGCTGGTATTGTAGACCACCACCCTGTCCACGCCAAGCAGTCTGGGGTAAAAGAGAGTTGCCGGTTAACATTTGGAGGTCATGTGTGTGTTGACCCAAACAAACGCAAGACATTTAACATTTGGCCAGCATTCAGAGGACTATGTTTTGGCATACACTACTACCATACACACAGCAAATAATCATAAATGCACCAAAACCAGTATTTATTATTTAAAAGGGGGCTGACCTGTACATCTCCAGGGTCTGTGTGAACTGAAGCACATTGTTGTAGTCTCCGAACAGGTTGGAGATGCAGACTGTGAAGTTAAACTCTGGCCTCCTCTCCCCTGTCCCGCCACTTTCCCGGTTACCTATGGGGAGAAACATCTGCTGGTGTGCCTCCATGCTGTCTGGGTGAATCGACAGCGTGACATGGGTCGCGTCACAGCCCACGGGAATCCGACACATGACGTCCGTAGTCACGAAGGGAAAACCAAAATCGTCTGTGTGCTGTTCAATGCTAGCTAGGGTGCTGTTGATGGAGAAGTAGCCCATACAGCAGAAAAAACAGTGAAGGGGCCGGATGGAATCTCTCCTAAATATACCAATGATGCGTAAATCCCAATCCTTCACCCTGTGGTCCAGATAGGCTGAAACCAGCAGGTGCTTGGTGTTGCTGAGAGGGGTGATGCTTTGTCTAGAGATCCGGTAGGGGCACACATCTCGGGCCGGCCGCAGGGTCAGGATGGTTCGGTGCATCACAGGGATTCTGATGCCAGCCACAATGATGAAGATGATGCCATTAACCATTACAAAGAAGAGGATAACCCCCCATCTTAGGCATTTGGACTTATTCATCCAGCCGTAGACAGGAATGATCCCAAACCTGATGGTAGATCATAAGTATGTGTCACCAATACAGTCACTGCAAAGTTTACTTTTAACCAAACAAACATGCTGATGTGGCGGACTGACCATCCTTGTATAACTGCGTGACCCACAGCCCTGGTTATGTCTTCCAAAAGTCACCTGCAAGGTACCTACAGTAGTATGTATCAAGACCACTTCCTTGTAATTATTTTCAGCAGAGGGGCTCACAAACAAGCACATGTGGGAAATTGTTGAAGACACAACTCACACACCCTCCACTGCGAGTGTGTGTGTGTGTGTGTGTGTGTGTGTGTGTGTGTGTGTGTGTGTGTGTGTGTGTGTGTGTGTGTGTGTGTGTGTGTAATAACTCTCCCTTACCTTGAAGAAAACTCAGGCAGAACCAGGCTCAGTAAGGTGGGCAGCCATCTGCATTGACAGAGTTAGAGGGTACAGAGAGAGAGGGAAGGTACAAGGAAAAAAACATGGAGTTACCTAAATAAGTGAGTTGTGTCCTCCAATCTGTCTTCGAAATTATGAGAACTTGTGTGCAATGTTGACAATTTGGCCAAAGGGTGACACTGCAGATACTATAGTGGAAAGGTCATGGGGGTCACTCAAATGGTTAGGGTACACCCAGGAGCATGAATGCACTGAACAAGTTTAATCGCCATATGCCCAATTTTTCACCCGTTTGCCCCCCTCCCCAATTTAGTCACTATGTTGATTCCCGATTCCCCATGAACTAACAAAGTAGAATAAAACGTAACATGAATAATGTATGTTCATATACTGTGCACAAAAGCATGGTTAAATAACATGTTGAATATACACACTTTTGTATTATCTTGTCCACTAGGTTCCAACAAAGTATAAAACGATTTGTTAAAAGAATCAGATACAGTCTAGATTTGTTTTCTGTTCAATTTTGAACTTGCCTATGTAATAAATGCATTTTTAAATGTACTGAGTTCAGTGTCTTGGGTTCTCCCCCTCTCTTGGATTGATTACATCACCATTCTCATCCTTGCTGTCATCTGTTCTTGGAAAAGTACTCATTGTGATAAGTCCCTTTAATCTAACTATAACAATAACATCATACTGAACAGATCAAGCAGTGAAGAATCAGTGGGGGTCATTATAAAGTTTATAATATAAAATCTGACTGTTCTTTGGACACACAAGCAGGGTCAAATAACAGAGCAGAAAGGGGCATTTAGGAAATAGAGACGTTAATTTAGAAGCCACTTTTTACAGGTTTTTAATTTGTCCAAAAGTGATAACTTTAATTAACATTAGAATAAACGAAAACGGATATTTCTGACACCTTGTGACAGTTTGAAATGATTTACATTGACGCCAACAGCATCCACTTGATTACTTTTTACACAGGGGAGGTTCACATCGAAGCTTGGCCTAATAGTAACAAACTGTGAAAAGGGCTCAAGTAGAAGTTCGAGGTCAGTGACCTACCAATCATTTAAGGGATCATAGTTTACACCTCCAAATTCCCAAATGACTTTTTTCTATCGATTACTCTCCCTGCTGAATTCATAGATGTTTTTTGTCTAATTCCTAAACCAATTTGAGTAGACTCCATTGAGAAGAGCAGGGTCTGCTGGTCAACAAGTTATTGGCTTAAAAAGAAAGAAGATAAATCCACGAATTCAAGACTCCATGGGTTGAGCAATCGATCAAAGTAATTTTTTGGGTGAACAGCGCTCTATCACTTTAAAAACTATGATCCCAGTGAGTAACGTCACCACCGATCACCAGGTGGGATTAATTGATGGATAGTTTCCAAACATCATGTGACCACAAAATCCACACACGCACACACCAACAGACCCTGGAATTGTGCTTGTTCAAGTAAAAACCCCAAAAAGGACTTTCAGACTCCCTTGTCTTGACTGGCAACAGTTTACAGTCAGAGCTACAATCTATCATTATTCATTGGCTACAATCAATAACAGTATTTACCAAGTTTGAATGTATAGCCTGTCTTAACAGCTATCTAAAATCTCGCAAGAGTTGCACATATTTCATCAGGAATGTGCCATAACTTCCATTTTCTACTCAACAGATGTTAAGCCTAGCCTACCTTTCTCAGACAATGAATCCCCCAACTCCGTTTTTTCTTTTTCTTTTTTTAAACAACAGCTAATAAAACAGGTTTCGGTTTCATCATTTTCATTATTAATAGACCGCCTAGTATGAAATATCCACACGACAACTCACCCAAGCAAGCCTGAACTGTCGAGTCTCTTCTCATTCTCTCAAGTGAACGGGGGATCCGGGATGTTGTCCTGCCAGATTTTGATGCGCGTTCTCAGTATTAATAGCCTACCGTCATCGTCCTCCCTCTTGGAGCGACTTTGAGTCTGCGTGCTCAGAAGCCTGTGAGTGTGAGCAGTTCAGGGAGGGAGGGGAGTGGGGACTCGGGAGAATGGATCATCAAGACACCATGGACTGGAGAATAAATGCTATGATCACCAGTCTGTGTGTGTGTGTGGGGGGGACAAATCAATCAACTAATAAAGCCATAACACCTTGTCCCTCCACATTTAGTCACTTTTATTAAAATTAATTATATCAAATAGGGGGATAGTGTTCTAGCATAGCCTACATAGCCTAATATAAATAAAAGCATATTTATTGTTTCCACTGTTGACAAAGTTGTGAATTATAATTTATTATAATTCACAACTTACTATCAAAACCTCCACCGGCTGTCAGTCAGTCAGTCAGTCTGTCTGTCACACGGCACATTTTTGCCCTTCTCATATCTCTGCCACGGTTAACCCCATCCATGCCAAAATTTGCACCCACACTCCTTGCATGCCAAACCACAACCTCCAGGGACCCCGGGAGCTCCAGGGACCCCCTGCCGCCGCCGCCCAAAAAGTGCACACAAATCTTTATACTTTTTGAGATTTTTGAAAAAACAGTTTCCCATTGAATTCCTCTGGGAAATGATTTCTGTCTTACCATTTATATTACTGCTTGGGCTTGAGCTGAATCGAAAGTCTGTCTGAGGAGGGATGTGTACATTTTCTACTGTACATAATATACTTTGGGTGTGTTTTCAACGAGCGGAGACAGCCGTCTGTAGAGCGCTAAAAAGGCCGTAACATGGCCCCCCAGCGTTTGTGCCCTGACGGTCGCTTATCTCCCGATTAGGGAGTCTTACTGGTCTCTAGGCTATTCTCGTTTTGCTTTCTAAGATGACCTAAGTGAATTTTAGGCACGAACATGAAGCCAAATATATGGCAACGCGTAACAAGTTTAATTTACATAGGCTAGGTGTGACTGAACGTCCGGGTTCCCATTCAAATATGCTTTATAAATAACTGTCTCTATTGTTATTTAGCTGAATAGGACGGTTCAAACATTTAGCGCATGCACTCCCTTCTAGGCTACATCCCGACATAACCTGGCTATTACGGACGTAGGCTATACACACCCCAAAGCCTGACACTTTAAAAAAAAGACAACCTCCTAGACTAGACCACTGGTTTTCAGTGTTTTTCATATCAAAGTCCGTTTATTTGGCATTTGAGCCACGGACCAGTGATGAGATTCAGCCTCTCAGACCCAAAACGTATAATATTTTTCTATCGTTGGATAGGATTTTGTCCACAATTCCATGCTGTAGGCTTTAGATGTGGCATAGGACTGATAACAGGTCAATCAAAAATAACGCAAGCTACTGCACTCACATTATGTGATCTCACAATTAATTTTTACAGTTTGGGAATCCCTGAGTGTCATATCAGGCCATGGAAAAAGGTTGGCGGCACCTGCATATTAGTTCACATGGGAATGAGAACTGCTTAGCCACCGTATCCATGCCATTACATTTGGGGTTAGATTTGTGTTGATACTGATAGTGTTGTTGACTGTAGGTGTTGTCCCAGTCCAACACCTAAGGAAACAGATTAATCTGATATCATTGTGCACAGCTATACAGTAGGTACTGTACATGTCAGTGTCCTGATTAAAGCTGACGTGGCCAAGGCGTCCAGTCTTTAAGTATAGGACGAGAGTGAATCAGTAGGCTACATTTCAAGCAGATAAATGTCAGTCCTAAGAAATATCTTAATAATCTTCTTGGCACTCTTTTCCTCACCAACTTTCAGATCTGTAGTCTTGACTCTTCACCAACTTAAACTACAGAGGCAATTGGACACTTTCTGCCGAATTCAGCTTTTTAATGGTTTAATTGTTCGGCTTTACGGAGTTATCAGTGCTTGTACTTTTCTCTTTACAAATCTTTATACTTTTTGAGATTTTTGAAAAAACAGTTTCCCATTGAATTCCTCTGGGAAATGATTTCTGTCTTACCATTTATATTACTGCTTGGGCTTGAGCTGAATCGAAAGTCTGTCTGAGGAGGGATGTGTACATTTTCTACTGTACATAATATACTTTGGGTGTGTTTTCAACGAGCCCACGCACAGTTTCTGCAGGAACTGCTTTTCTATTTTTTTTTATGATATTTTTTTGCATCAATTGGTTTGTAGTTGTGGTAATTTGAAAGGTGGTCCTTTGAAATAAAGTACACTTCTTTCCTTTATATCTTATCTTTGCACAAGGCTATTATGTTCCAACCCCATGTACACACACGCAGACACACACACACACACACACAAACAACTACACACTCACACACACACACACACACACACACACACACACACACACACACGCACGCGCGCGCGCGCGCACATGCACACAAACACACACTCACATATAATTTCATCTGTAAACCTCTGATAAAACTGATTCTGATATTTCTATGTTTTTTTAGTGTTATCCAAAACAGTGTGTGTAGTGTTTAGCAATCTGGGTGTTTTGATCCTTGAGTGTTAGGTTTCCCAAATGATGTGATACCTAATACCTAACCCATTAAAACCATGCAGGAAAGCAGCTGTGTAATTTTAGATTTCATTTACCCGTCCCTGAAATATAATTAAAACTATCCAAAACTTGATATGTATTGTGTTCTGTCCCAAGTAGGGTACACAATTTATTTTATAAATAGATATATTTTAAAATAAAACTAAAAAAGCTCACAATCCCTCATCAACTGAGCCGACAAAATACTAATTATTGATTGATTGAATAATTTATAAGAAGTTTGCATAGAAAAAAGTACAGTTTCATAACAGTACAAATCACTGGTACACGGTCAACTAAAAGGAGATCCTAGTAAGCTTTTCTGCTTATTTACACAGGAACCACTTCATGTATCTATAAATAACATTGAAAGACATGGAAAAAGCATTCAAAAAGAAGAAAAAAGGAAAAGAAAAGAAAAGGAAGATGTTTACAGTGGAAAAGGGGAGGTAAGTATGGGTTTAGTCTATTACAAGTTTCGAGTCGTCTGTAGGTGACTTTTCCGGCCAAAAGTCTATAAAATGAGTCATACAATATTTACATCTGAAATTGGGGAGGCCGCTGTTGACACTCTGACCCTGCAGCAGGGATGCCTTGGTCGGTCAACATCCTAACTTGTTTTTCCATTATAGAGATGATTGTGCTGATAAACCACACAATAGCATCTTCAGACCATTTTCAAGGAAGTGTTTTGAAAGTAGTGAGCATGCAGTGGACCAAAGTACCTCAAACAAAGGTGCCACAGCGATTTTAAATATGGAATTGTATGTACTTTAGAAACTTGTGAAAGAACACTATCAAACAGCTCCTCTGTTAATCTTCATATTTCTTTTGGTTAAACTGTAGCTATGAACAAAGAAAGAACTTGTTCAAATACAGCCAAGAGTTCCGGTTACGAGGGGTCATCACCATGCCAGCTTGTGATGTACATTTTGATACATATAACATTTTTGTCACAGACATACAATCTAACTGGTCAATAATTTGACCAGAAACCCAAGTGAGGGCTAATTCAAGAAAGTTAGACACGCTTGTCCGTGTACAGATATGTTGATGACTCCTGACGGTTACGATTTCAATTTATATCCCCAGGTCATAGGTGTTCTCAACTGAGTAACCTTGTACGAACTTTAAATCCAGTACACCATTGTACATACTGCTATTCCATGTATGGATCAACAGTATTCATTGTTCATTGTTAACCTGATATCCTAGTTTCTTGAGGCACTTCACCTTTCTCTCTACATTCTATTTATGGGATTATTTACCTTGTTTATTATAAATCGCTCTGGATAAGAGTGTCTGCTAAATGCTTAAATTGTAAATGGTATAGCCTATACTGCAGTCACTTATGACTTGTGCCACTGTGACTCTGCCTGATGACCTAAAAGCCTAATGTCTCCCCCGGCCTACTGGGGAATTCACCTTTAGGCTAGTAGTTAAGATGTTGGCTTTCCACACAGACGTTACCATACATAGAGTATATATAGAGAACGGATAGCCCCGCCCCCACTATTCATCTCAATGCAAGTGCTCAGTGGCGTTTTGAAGCATGCGGAAGTAGCTGAATCCAGGTGCATTGTGGGGGAATTGAATCATCTGGATGATCCAGTTTTTCTTACGTCGATGAACGTCTTACGTCACGACCGTCACAAATGCCAAACGACGTCCATTGAACCCCATAACAGACCCAGCAGACCCCAGCGGCGCACTCTTTTGCTTGTGCATGTATTTTTCACCCCGCCTGCAGTTCCAGCTTTGGCCACCATGTCCTGGTTGCTTCAAGTCTAGCCCTGGGTTCTGGGGGCTTGGGCGTTACAGTGGTGCCGTGACCCGGATGGGGTGTCCCATGGGAGGAGGTCAATAGGGGTATGAGTGTAGCAGTTAATTGTGGCTCAGAACCTCGGATGATCTAAAGACGTTGGCTTTCAATGCGTCTGGCTTGGCGGTGTGCTTGGCTTGGCAGTGTGCTATATGAACATAATGGGGGAAGGGCAATCTCTGTCACTCATTTGGGTTTGTTCAGGAGGGAGAAGAACCATAGATATAAAAAACGAGATACCTCATCCACCGTTGCAGTTCATTGGAGCGACCTGTAAAAACTGGAAGGCGGAAGTGCAGAAGGCACGCTGCCACTCAACTACTGGCCAATCACAGCACTTTTTTTCCGGGACTTGTCAGAATCTAGTGTGTGTTTGAATAAACGAACGACCAGAGGACACACCAGTTCTTAATCCGAACGCACTCTGGGTTGCGAAATGACCTGTCCCCACCTGCCTCTGATTGGCCTACCAAGATCACACGGGGCCTACCAAACTTCCGTTTCTGTGACGCACACCGAAGCTTGCCCTCCCGCAAGACCCCATAACGGCAAGTAAATATTGAAGATTTGGCCCTACTGGCCAAAGCTGGAACTCCATGCGGGGTGAATAATAAATACCGGTACATGCACAAGCGAAAGAGTGCACCACTGGAGTCTGCCATGGGGTAATGGACGTCGTTTGACATTCGTGACATTCGTGACGTTCATGACGTAATTACGTCTCGACGTAACAAAAATGGGCACATCCAGATGTGGCAATTTCCCCCACAATGCACCTGGATTCTGCTTCTTCCGGGTGCTTCAAAACGCCACTGAGCAACTTGCATTGAAATGAATAGCTGGGGGCGGGACAATCCGTTCTCTATATTATATATAACAACTAACACTATGATAAAGACTCACCAGAGCGTCTACCTTTCTATGTCTATGGAGAAGAACTATGTTGGACAGCGCGTTGGATAACTCCTCACAGTCAGGTGAGATGAAGTGACTCGTGTTGGCATCACGTGTATTGAAAGAGTGACCTTGTTGTCCGCATAGCCCTCCTCATGACCTACCAGTAGGGGTCAGCAGTGACAGGAACTACATGAGAGAAATGGGGAATTGCCATTACGACTGAATTGGAAGAAAAATTCAAACTAAAATAGATGAATAATAAATATATCCAAGTGAGGACTGTTATCCTGAGGTGTAGAAACATCCTCATCGTTTAAAATCAGTAGTTTTTGACAGCCTGTGTCAAATGTCACACAAAGTGTCCAGGCAGCAAGGAGAAATGTGAGATTCCCCCACAAGCTGTAAAAAAAATGAATAAAAATAAAAAATTAACTTTTTTTTTACAGCAGAATATCATTTTACCACATTGTTTTCACTACAGACATTTGTACGAACATTTCAATACCTTACAATTTGGTACATAACAATGAGAAAAAGTAAACTAAAACATTTCGCCCGGCCCCCCAGTCCTTGATGGCAACACTACATGATCGATTCACATGGGGGAGGTCAAAGGTGGGGCTATAACCAGCTGAACCATTTTTGCTGTAATTATAAAATCAGTAACCAGTTCCCCTCATCCACGTGAAACACGAAGACTTACACAGGCTATTAGGAACCAGAAAGCAGCTGAGCCCGACTGTATCTCACCTGAAACCCTGAGGCACTGCACTTTGACTGCACAGATAAGCTAGTGCCTGTATTCACAGGGATGTTAACCCATCACTGCAATAATGCAAGGTCCCTGACTGTTGTAACCACTTAAACCCCATGTACTGCAGTTGAACTCAACATATCACAACGTCTTATGAGCTTGTAAATCTGCCATATTTTCCGGATGTTTGCCCCAGAACGAGGAAACTACGGTTCATGTGGTTAAAACCTAGCCAATATCATCCCAGTTCCCAAATACCTATAACACTGAACTTGGAATGGCTACAGGACAGTCGCTTTGACATTAATGGTTACGTAAAGCTTTGAATTCCTGATTATAATGGCCTAGTCAGGACTCCAAACCCAGGTCAGACCCAAATGCTGAATAAAATAAATAAATAAACTCAATGAAACAAAATAGTCTTTACTCGACAGACGTTGCATGAAATATATCTTTCACTGATATACACACTCACAAACAAACTCATAAAGCCTGGAATAGAAGAAAACATACATATAGTGGCAATGTGATTGATCATACCAACTTATCATTCAAGTCTGTCTTTGATTTGTTCTCTCCTTGTGCTTCTCTCTCTCTCTCTCTCTCTCTCTCTCTCTCTCTCTCTCTTTCTCTCTCTCTCTCTCTCTTTTGCCCTCCTCTCTCTTGTTTGGGAAATTATAGACTACTAAACTGCCTATGTACTTTTGATCAAAATGTATACAGTATGTGGAATTTGTTTATTTTGTTTATTATTTTTGTGTCAGCATGTTGGCACTGGAACATGTCTGAATAATCCTGTAAGGGATGGGCTGTGAAAGGCAACCAGACACGAAAATAACATGCAACAATGAACCAGCTATAACAGATAGTAACTTAAGAATGGCATTACTGTAATAGTATCTGGGGAGATTATAGCCAGATCAGGCACAGGTGAATTAACAGGTGAATCAACGCCTCCAGGCGCTAGGGCAGAAGACAGTGCAGAGGAGAAATGCAGTGGTAGAGGCAGCTACCGTGACAGGCCTACGCTTTGCTTAGAGAGCAAACTGCTCAAGGATACAGTAAATGTGTACTTTACCACATCCGGCAAGGATCTCAACTGCCCAAACACCTAGTATGTCAATACCTTTCTTTACCTTCCACACTAATGTTTCAGAGTTGCTCCACAGCAAGTTAACCCAGCTAGCTGTTTGTATATCATGGTGCTTGGTTAACTAAGTTATTTCTGTAATAGGGCTTACTATTCAAGGAGTAAATTACTGGCATGTTCTAGTTTGTTCTGATACATTATTATTGACATATGGGCACAAAGTAGCATCGATGGTCACCAGATTATTTGTCTAATTCAGTAACATTTATTAGTTTTAAGTAATATCTTTTAAAATTATATTTTTCGTTCCTAGTAAGGAAGATGAAGATGAAGATGATGATGATGAGGAGGAGGAGGAGGAGGAGGAGGAGGAGGAGGAGGAGGAGAGTGAACCATGCCAACAATTTCCATAATTGCAGCAAAGATCAGCAACCCTTCCAGGCAACCAGCCTTCCCTCTGTTTTAACTCTGCCAGGAACTGCTACAAGCAGTAGCCTACCAATAGAGACAGAAGGATGCCTCCCCATCTGCTATATTTGGCAGGGGCTATAGGTGCTTTGCACACAAATATATTTTTGAACAACTTAACAAATGCCAGGACAGATGAAGGTGTCATGTTTCCATTTCAAATCAGCTGCCGAGCCAGTCAAACAAAGTTATAAGAAACTTTACCAGAACAGGAAATGGGTATGCCACAACCTTCTGGAAACCCAAGACTACAATTATTATGCAGAGCCTATTAGTGGGAGTTGCAGTTGAGAAGATTCAGTGCATCAATGACTAGTGACTATACTGGATAATTCTTATAATATTCACTCACTAATTCAAGGTTTAAAGGCAGAGCAGAGGTAATATTTTTTGCTGTGCCTGTGGTTAATCTGTTGTCACACTGGCTTGGTCATGGCTACAGCCAAAATGTCCTCATTCTCCCAGGTGTTATTTATAGTATCCACAAATAAGAATAATAAGAATACCGTTGTGGAGCTGATTGATTTTAGCCATTTTAAGTGAGAATCCCCCCTAAATAGCTTTGGCCAAAGAGAATTAAGCAGTTGGTTTGTTTTAACACATAGTAGTATACTGGTGTGTTATTTCCAACCAGGAGATGTCGCCATTGAGTGAACATAAGATAGTTTGCTCACTGCAAACAAACTGACTCTGACCACAGTGGCAAACATCTCCTCATCATGAGATTCTCACCAAAGGGAAATTACTGATATTGTATGGTCTCGAAATGCAAACAAAACAACAAAACCAGAAAAGCACACAAAAGAAAATATATATACCCTACCAGTCCAAAGTTTGGACACAGCTTCTCACAGCACACATTGAATGAGAGCTGTGTCCAAACTTTTGAATATGGTATATATAGGCTATACTGTATATCACAATATATCAAATCAGAAAACACACAAACACAGCAACATTTCACAAAACACAATGACATGCCACAAAACATGCGTCTGAGACTGCTGCTGCAGTAAATTTAAGAAGAAAAAAAAACTGTTACCTTGTGAGTGCGGACTGTACTTAAGACTTTGCTGAGAGTCTGCACCCGTCTTCCCTTCTTTTATAATCCACTGACAGTAGAGAACGCTTAGTTCAGGATTTCTGTCCCATAGTATTTGAAAGCCACAAAACACCAACATGTATTGTGACATTGCATAGGCCTAATTGGGGCAACAAACAAGCCACCATAATCAGATGACTTCTGCTATAGGCACAATACACTGCAGGCTGCCAAATGTTACTACAATTCTCGAATCTCTATCCATTAGGGGGAAAAGCACAAATGCTGTTGCTTAGGCAAAGCCAGCCACAATAAACCACAATCTTGTGGTTTTGCTGGGTATTACATTGTGACTTTTGTGAAGATTAAAACTTAAAGTTGTACTATGTAACTTTTTTTTATAAAACAAATCTTAAAATTCTCCTAACTATTAAATCACAAAAGTTTTAGAAGATCCGCGCCGTGAATTTCAGCCTGTAAAGCCTTCTCTGTATGTAAACTGAGATCCTTGCCGTGGACCGGATCTCGCGCCAAAATTGTGTCATCACACTACCGGCCAATCACAGCGAGGGTTATACAACTGCCGGCCAATCACAGCGCATCTTGAAGTGGGGTCGCTATGGCAGCCATATTTGTTGTCGCCCGTTTGTACCATCCCTTCTCTAGGTAATTTCGCCTACCAGGCAGGGTGAAGGAGTCCGTATCTCTGGAATTACTGAACGCACAGGAACAAGGGACCCCTTAAAAGATAGATCTCAGCGAGGTGGAGGCAGACGCGGGGGTCTGAAGGTACGAAAAACGTCCGAAAGACGCGGACGCGACCGCGGTTTGCTATAGGGCTAATGACCACTAGTTGGGCATCTTACACAGTATGGCTTTAAATAGATCTCTTCTGGGTATGTGTGGAAGTATATGTTTGGTACAGTAGTATGCATTACCAATACATTAATTACCCAAATGCATGTGATGTGGCTGACTTGACCCCTGCCCCTGGAGCTCCAAGTCCGTAGGAAAAAACATACCATATTCATATAGAAGACATCCTTTTGGATGTTTGCTTATTGCGACCGTAGGTCGCATTTAGTTGTTTTGACCGAAGGTCGCAGTATACCATGAGAAATGTTGCAGCTTGTCTGTCCGTCAGTCAGTCAGTACACATTTGTACAGTCTATTGGTTCCCTTTTCACTGTGACATCACAGGTGACATCACCTATATGTAAAAGTATTTTTTTATGCCCTTATATGAATATCCCTTATGTCATCGATATATATCACTGGCCAGATGGCAAAGGCATGGCCCATAACTGTGGTGCTGGTTCAGATAGGGATCTCCATGTATGGGCGGGCATAACATATATTTTATGTATATGGATACATATTATTATTAATAAAGGATAAAATAAAATAAAAAGTCCATATGTGGTCATTCCCAGAAACAAAATCCCTTTTATGCCTATATTCTGATGTCATCAATCCCTAACTGGCCCTAACTGATTTACACCATACCTTCCCCGAAAACGTTAATATATATGTATATGTATATTAATAAAGGATAACGTCATATAGGGCCAAGACTTCTCCATATGAGCTCCATGGCCAATACCTCTACATCTGACCTCACAGACTCCAGATATGGATATAGCTGACCTGTTCTGACATCACAATGATGACCCCACCAGCCAGATCAATAGCGACCGAAGGTCGCATTATACCCTGAGAAATCTCGTAGCTTGTCTGACTGTCAGTATTGTCTGACTGTCAGTACAGGAAGTGATGTCACGTGATGTCAGTGAGTCACAGTGATGTGGTACAGAATTACTCATATATGGGCATAAAAAGGATGTCACGTGACATCACTTCCTGTACTGACAGTCAGACAAGCTACGAGATTTCTCAGGTTATAAAAGTCCATATATGGTCATTCCCAGAAAAAGAAAAAAAACTTTTATGCCCATACATGGAGATTTCTGATGTCATAAATCCCAGGCCGAAAATGAGAATGTTAGGGTACCCCCTTATGCCCATATAAGGAAATCCACAGGCATCAAACCAAGGCCCTAACTCACCAAGGCCCTGCTTGGCACTACTTACATACGTTTTATGCCCATATATGGAGATTCCTATATTGTCAATATTAAGGACATTATTAAGGATATTATGTAACTGGTCCCAGATGGCCAAGAATTGGCGCGACCTTGCCCTTTAGGGCGAGGTTGCATGTTACCCTGAGGTCGCAAGTCACCCTGAGGTGTCTTACTAGTAGTTTAACTCCTGCTGCTTAACTGTGCCGTATTAAGAAGCTCTGATGTTTCAGAGAGACCTTTTAGGGCGTCTTACTGGTGTTATGTTATCTTATGTTATGTTATGTTATGTTATGTTATGTTATGTTATGTTATGTTATTTAGGTTAATACACGAAAGAAGAAGAAGATGTTTAACACCTGCTGCTACTATATGGAACAGGCTTAGTGATGTCACAGTTAAGATTCCGGATGAACTCCGCTCACTTTCAACGCCATTTTTCTTGCTGATTAGAGCAAGTACTGTAGCAAGTAATTGTGAGTGACACAGTGCTGCCGTATTTATAACTGTCGTCATAGTCATAGCAATAGACTGGGACTACGTCATTTTGGGCAAATCTCTGCGCTAATCCCATTCCCTATACCAGGGAGTGACATGGCTATATGGGGAAATGACAATTCTGTGATAATTATTTTTGTGAGATGTTGTGCCTAGTGCATGATTCTGGATTTAGACCACAATGATGACATTGGTGAGTAATAATGTAATGCCAGAAGGTATTGCCACAGTTTGATGAGATGCAGGGAAATCAACAGGTTTGACATTATTTGCAGCAAGTTCCTATAGGAGGATCATTTGCAGTGGGAGCGATTATACACTGTAAGCCTCACAAATGAGGGGAAACATATCAGACAAGCCCACCTGAAAGTTCAAGCTCCTCATAATTGTGTGTTTCAACTAGAATCAGTTAAAAAAGGGTAGTTCAAATTGTAATACGCTATTCATGGATGATGGTATCACATAACACCTCTGATTCAAGCACCGGTTTCACAGTGCAAGTACAGATGACACACACACACACACACACACACACACACACACGTACACACACACACACACACACACACACACACACACACACACACACACACACACACACACACACACACACACACACACACACACACACCTGGGAGCTGCTCAGCACCTGTCTTGTGTTCTTTGCTGTGTAGAGCATTCTGTATATCTGCAGCTGTCAGACCATGGCAGCACCCTGGAGAAACAACACAATGTTACTTTATTATAGGATACATTGCTCAGGGTGACACTGTCACTGACCCAACCCCTCAACCCTTTGCACTAATCAGGACTCGTATTACACCCTATCCCGAGCACCTCATGCACCATCACATGCACGAAAACACACCTTTCCTCCCTTGGGTTTTGCCCAGCTGATGTAGAAAAGGTGGGCTTACTCGTTCTTTTTTTGGCAATTGTATTTTGCCTCACTCGGCAGTTGCTGTCCGTTATGTTATTTATTTGCTGGGGTTTCTTTTGCTCTCACCTTTACAAGTGTACCTGACATGACATAACGTTGATTTAACCTGATAATAACATTGTTCAGAACAAAGCCTATTGATTGACTTCCACAAGATCGTTCCCTTCAGACCTTGCTTCTGTCTGTGCTGTTGTTATGAATCACAGGGATCATATTGATGGTTGGCCACAGAGATTCTACCTTGCATATTAACAGTTCACTAGTTCGCCTTCAAACCATACATCGTTTAATTTTTTTTCTTTTTCTTTTACAATGGATGGATGGAGAGGAGGGGGAGAGGAGGGCGCGGAAGAGGAGATTCGATGATGATGTGGTGAGGATGGGGGTGAGGATCAGGTGGCGAGATGAAGGGGGTGAGGAAGAGGAGGCGTGATGAGGAAGATGGGAGAGGAGGAGACGAATGGTGAGAGATGAAATGGTGTGAGATGAAGGGGGGAGAGGAAGGACGGACATGCCCGTACGTACGTGGGCTCCAGGGGGGTAGGAGACCCTGAGTATTTGGCCTGGGGTCTGAAGAGAGAGGTGAGAGGAAAACGATGGTTTAGTGATGAAAAGTGATGAGTAATCACTTTTCACAGTTTTGTTGGCGTTTTCTGGAGCCATTTATAGCCCAAGGGATGTTTTTTGTGCAAAACAAATGCTTGCAATGGATTCAGCATCAGGACAAAACCTTAGTTAGACCCCTCACATCCTACTTAAAGCAGATTTTTTTCTGGGTATTTTCCTCCTGTATAGAAAGTCGATGGGAGCCCAACTTGATTTTGACCCCGAAGGTCGGCGGCTCGGGCACCCTATAAATCATTAGAGCATGCCCTGGGCTACATCTGTGCAAAATTTGGTGCTTTTAGACTGATTAGCACGAAATATCTCTAACACCCCTGACTAAGGGGAAAGCAAGGTGAAGAATGATCTTATTTTTGAAAGCCATTCATTGCTCTCTTATCACCCGCATTGACAATTTCTTCTCGGTTTACAGCCGGAAGGAGGCTAGGGCAGGTAGAGAGATGTACGACGTAAAGCTTAAGCCTTGAGCTTGTATATCTGCTATGTTCAGAAAGCAACACTGTTGTACGATGGAATATAAATTAGGCATTAGACAGGATCATAGAGAGAGCTTGCAGCGACAAGCCAGCATTTTGAAAGGTAAATATCTTAGCCAGGAAACGCCTTTGAACACAACGTGTGAGAGTTAAACTAATGTGACATGTTCTCTCACAAACCGAGTACAGGTATCTAAATCATCGATTTATAGAGTTATAGAAAGTTATATAACGGCTAAGAAACATGTTTACCTAGCCTGCTTATACAATATAGCGTAATTATCTTAAAAAAAACAAATGTATTTAAGAAATTACAGTGCTTTGGCAGTCTCTTGATAAAAAGGGATATTTGACAGATTTGGGTTTCAACTCAAGGGCTGCCTGTAGATATGACGTTGCCATAAACAGGCTTATAAAAAACATCAACCAAGTAAACAGGATTAGCTGCAGCCACAGCTAATCCCATTCTACTGTAGATACCTAACTCTGTGTGCATGTGTTTGCGGATGTGCGTATAATGTTTGTGCATCTATTTATTCAAGTGTGTATTAAGCGTTTTAAGGGAATGTGAGGATGGATGGAGGGATGGATCCTATAGTAAACTCCTTTTTTAGACAGAATAAATTATTGAGTTGGCAAGTGTCTGGGTGTGTATGTAACTGTGTGTACTCTTTGTGTGTATTTGTGTACAGTGTGTATCTTAGCTCCTGTAAATCACCTCCCTAAGGTACCAGCACCTCGGCTCTCCTCCCATAGCCTCATTTTCTGCATGTGTGTTTGTATATGTGCCTGTGACTGTATGTGTGGGTGTATGCCACCCCCTGTGTGTGTGTGAGTGTGTGTGTGTGTGTGTGTGTGTGTGTGCGTGTGTGTGTGTGTGTGTGTGTGTGTGTGTGTGTGTGTGTGTGTGTGTGTGTGTGTGTGTGTGTGTGTGTGCGTGCGTGTGTGTGTGTGTGTGTGTGCGTGCGTGCGCGCGTGTGTGTGCGTGTGTATGCTGCTGTGTATTCATGTATTCATGGGTGTGTGTCACATGCATCCAAATGTGAGTAGTCAACAGTGTGTTTGTGTGTCAGAAAGAGCAAAATACAGAGACACATACACACGCACACGCGTACACACACAAAAGGAGGTACATTGCGTTACAGAATGGATTTGATGGGATGACTTCTTTGCCTTGTTGTTATATGTGCTAATTGACTCGATGTTCCTAAGCCATTAGACTGTATTTTTATTGGCTATGGGGCTATTAGCTTATCAGAGCTGAGCACAGAGACTCCCTCACATGCACTCACTCTGTCTCCCCCCCACTCCCCCCCCGCCGCCAACACACACGCACATGCATGCACATACACATAAACACACAGACACTTGACAGCTTGATCAATGGATGTCTTACCAACCATAATGACTTGGTCCAGCCCCCTTTCAATGCAGCACAGCTTGGGTCGCAATGCAATAACCCTTTATCATCAGCCTACTTTTTACCCTCTCTCTCTTTCTCTCTCTCTCTAGCACACACACATAGAAAAACACACACATGCAAGCACATCCACACACACACACACACACACACACACACACACACACACACACACACACACACACACACACACTACAGACAATATGAAATAAAAAGACGCATCAATCATCATCATGGTCAACCTTTAAAAACAATAGAGCTGAGAAGAGAAGGAAAATGGCATATCCCTAATTACTGTCCCACTGTTGTTTACGCCCTGTCACTGCAGCGCACACACACACGCACGACTTGTGCTATATCAACACACGCACACACGCATGCACGCACGAACGCACACACACCGATACAGAGGTAAGATGATGCTTCTTTACCACTTAAGCCCTTACAGTATACTATTACTCGTGTGAGTAACAAAATAGCCCGTCTACAAGCTGTAGATAGATTCTCGCTATTTTTGAACATGTTTGTAAATATTATTATGTATTATTTATTTTACCCATTCTTTAACACGTTCACCTGTGTCCAAAACAGGGAGTCTGAAATGGACCCAGAACTGCTATTTGTGTCTCTGTTTTCTCTGCCTCTTGTCTCTTCTCCCATCCTCCAGCTAACCTCTCTCTCTCTCTCTTTCCCTCTCTACGGTCTACATTTGTGTGGATGTGTTTTCCTCTCTCCGGCCTTCCCATGGAATGTGGTAGTGATCTATGGGCCCAGTAGCTTGCCACCAGCAAGGCTCCAACCCTCCCTGGAGACCACAATAACGAGACTGTCTCCCATCGATTCAAATGAGTCATCGCCGCACCCTAAGATTGCATTCATTTTTCTGCACAGTGTCAATGTGTCAATGTTGTTGTGCATTGTGCATGCGTGCGTGCGTGCGTGCGTGCGTGTGTGTGTGTGTGTTTGTGTGGAAAGAAAGAAAGAAAGAAAGAAAGACTGAAGGAAGAATGGAAACTCCTGTTTCTGTGTGCATGCACACGTTTGTTTGTTTGTGTGTGCGTGCCTGTGTTAATTGTGTGTGCGTGCCTGTGTGCACACGAGCATGTTCGTACATGTGTTTGCATGCGTGCGTGGGA